>NC_038251.2:40192044-40194029 GCF_000004515.6 Glycine max | reverse complement strand
CAAACGGAAGTCCGATTTAGGCGCATAATATAGTGAGAAGGTTGAAATTGAACCACGAATGCTCTCGAGAAATTCAAATAGTCATAAATTGTCACACGGAAGTCCGATTCAGGCGCATAATACATCGAGACGCTCGAAATTGAACAACGAATGCGCTCGAGAAATTCAAATGGTCATAACTTTTCCAACAGAAGTCCGATTCTGGCGCATAATATATCGAGAAGCTTGAAATTGAACAACGGAAGCCCTCCATCAACTCAAATGGTCATAATTTGTCACACGGAAGTCCGATTCAGGCGCATAATACATCGACACGCTCAAAATTGAACAACGAATGCGCTCGAGAAATTCAAATGGTCATAACTTTTCAAACAGAAGTCCGATTCTGGCTCATAATATATGAAGAAGCTTGAAATTGAACAACGGAAGCTCTCCAGAAACTCAAATGGTCGTAACTTTTCAAACGGAACTCCGAGTTAGGCGCATAATATATCGAGAAGGTTGAAATTGAACCACGAATGCTCTCAAGAAATTCAAATAGTCATAAATTGTCACACGGAAGTCCGATTCAGGCGCATAATACATCGAGACGCCTGAAATTGAACAACGAATGCTCTCGAGAAATTCAAATGGTCATAACTTTTCAAACGGAAGTCTGATTCAGTTGAATAATATATTGAGACACTCGAAATTAAACAACGAAAGCTATCAAGAAACTCAAATGGTAAGAAATTGTCACACGGAAGTCCGATTCAGGCACATAATACATCGAGACGCTCGAAATTGAACAACGAATGCTCTCGAGAAATTCGAGTGGTCATAAATTTTCAAACGGAAGTCCGATTTAGGCGCATAATATAGCGAGAAGGTTGAAATTGAACCACGAATGCTCTCGAGAAATTCAAATAGTCATAAATTGTCACACGGAAGTCCGATTCAGGCGCATAATACATCGAGACACCTGAAATTGAACAACGAATGCTCTCGAGAAATTCAAATGGTCATAACTTTTCAAACGTAAAAAAAAAAATAGGCGCATAATATATCGAGAAGGTTGAAATTGAACCACAAATGCTCTCGAGAAATTCAAATGGTCATAAATTGTCACACAGAAGTCCGATTTAGGCGCATAATACATCGAGACGCTCGAAATTGAACAACGAATGCGCTCGAGAAATTCAAATGGTCATAACTTTTCAAACGTAAGTCCGATTTAGGCGCATAATATATCGAGAAGGTTGAAATTGAACCACAAATGCTCTCGAGAAATTCAAATGGTCATAAATTGTCACACAGAAGTCCGATTTAGGCGCATAATACATCGAGCCGCTCGAAATTGAACAACGAATGCGCTCGAGTTTTTCAAATGGTCAAAACTTGTCACACGGAAGTCTGATCAGGCGCATAATATATCGAGAAGGTTGAAATTGAACCACGAATGCTCTCGAGAAATTCAAATGAGCATAAATTGTCACACGGAAGTCCGATTTAGGCGCATAATACATCGAGACGCTCAAAATTGAACAACGAATGCACTCGAGAAATTCAAATGGTCATAACTTTTCAAATAGTAGTCCGATTCAGGCGCATAATATATCGAGAAGCTTGAAATTGAACAAAGGAAGCTCTCCAGAAACTCAAATGGATATAAATTGTCACGTCGAAGTCCGATTCAGGCGCATAATACATCGAGACGCTCGAAATTGAAAATCGGAAGCTCTCGAGAAATTCAAATGGTCATAACTTTTCAAACGGAAGTCCGATTTAGGCGCATAATATATCGAGAAGCTTGAAATTGAACCACGAGTGCTCTCGAGAAATTCAAATGGTTAAAACTTGTCACACGGAAGTCCGATTGAGGCGCCTAATATATCTAGACGCTTGAAATTGAACAACGAAAGCTCTCGAGAAATTCAAATGGTCATAACCTGTCACACGGAAGTCCGGTTCAGGCGCATAATACATCGAGACCCTCAAAATTGAAG
>NC_038251.2:40182598-40191944 GCF_000004515.6 Glycine max | reverse complement strand
TCGTAACTTTTCAAACGGAAGTCCGATTTAGGCGCATAATACATCGAGAAGGTCGAAATTGAACCACGAATGCTCTCGAGAAATTCAAATGGTCATAAATTGTCACACGGAAGTCCGACACAGGCGCATAATACATCGAGACGCTCGAAATTGAAAAACGAATGCTATCGAGGAATTCAAATGGTCATAAATTTTCAAACGGAAGTCCGATTTAGGCGAATAATATATCGAGAATGTTGAAATTGAACCACGACTGCTCTCGAGAAATTCAAATGGTCATAACTTGTCACACGGAAGTCCGGTTCAGGCGCATAATAAATTCGAGACGCTCGAATTGGACATCGGAAGCTCTCGAGAAATTCAAATGGTCGTAACTTGTCAAACGGAAGTCCGATTTAGGCGCATAATATATCGAGAAGGTTGAAATTGAACGACGAATGCTCTCGAGAAATTCAAATGGTCATAACTTTTCAAACGGAAGTCCTATTCAGGCGCATAATATATCGAGACGCTCGAAATTGAACAACGAATACACTCGAGAAATTCAAATGGTCATAACTTGTCACACGGAAGTCCGATTCAGGCGCATAATATATCGAGACACTCGAAATTGAAAATCGGAAGCTCTCGAGAAATTCAAATGGTCGTAAGTTTTCAAACGGAAGTCCGATTTAGGCGCATAATATATCGAGAAGGTTGAAATTGAACCACGAATGCTCTCGAGAAATTCAAATGGTCATGAATTGTCACACGGAAGTCCGATACAGGCGCATAATACATCGAGACGCTCGAAATTGAACAACGAATGCTCTCGAGAAATTCAAATGGTCATAAATTGTCACACGGAAGTCCGATACAGGCGCATAATACATCGAGACGCTCGAAATTGAACAACGAATGCTCTCGAGAAATTCAAATGGTCATAAATTTTCAAACGGAAGTCCGATTTAGGCACATAATATATCAAGAAGGTTGAAATTGAACCACGAATGATCTCGAGAAATTCAAATGGTCATAAATTGTCACACGGAAGTCCGATTTAGGCGCATAATACATCGAGACGCTCGAAATTGAACAACGAATGCGCTCGAGAAATTGAAATGATCATAACTGTTCAAACAGAAGTCTGATTCTGGCGCATAATATATCGAGAAGCTTGAAATTGAACAACGGAAGCTATCCAGAAACTCAAATGGTCATAACTTATCACACGGAGGTCCGATTGAGGCGCATAATACAACGAGACGCTCGAAATTGAACAACGAATACTCTCCAGAAACTCAAATGGTCATAAATTGTCACACGGAAGTCCGATTCAGGCGCATAATACATCGAGACGCTCGAAATTGAACAACGAATGCTCTCGAGAAATTCAAATGGTCATAACTTTTCAAACGGAAGTCTGATTCAGTTGCAAAATATATCGAGACACTCAAAATTAAACCACAAATGCTCTCGAGAAATTCATATGGTCATAACTTGTCACACGGAAATCCGGTTCAGGCGCATAATACATCGAGACCCTCGAAATTTAACAACGAATGCTCTCGAGAAATTCAAATGGTCATAACTTTTCAAATGGAAGTCCGATTTAGGTGCATAATATATCGAGAAGGTTGAAATTGGACCACGACTGCTCTCGAGAAATTCAAATGGTTAAAACTTGTCACAAGGAAGTCCGATTGAGGCGCCTACTATATCTAGACGCTTGAAATTGAACAACGAAAGCTCTCGAGAAATTCATATGCTCATAACCTGTCACACGGAAGTCCGGTTCAGGCGCATAATACATCGAGACCCTCAAAATTGATGAACGAATGCTCTCAAGAAATTCAAATGGTCATAACTTTTCAAATGGAAGTCCGATTTAGGCGCATAATATATCGAGAAGCTTGAAATTGAACAACGGAAGCTCTCCAGAAACTCAAACGGTCATAACTTATCTCACGGAGGTCCGATTGAGGCACATAATATATCGAGACGCTCGAAATTAAACAACGAATACAATCGAGAAATTCAAATGGTCGTAACTTGTCACACGGATGTCCGGTTCAGGCGCATAATACATCGAGACCCTCGAAATTGAACAACGAATGCGCTCGAGAAATTCAAATGATAATAACTTTTCAAACAGAAGTCCGATTTTGGCGCATAATATATCGAGAAGTTTGAAATTGAACAACTGAAGCTCTCCAGAAACTCAAATGGTCATAAATTGTCACACGGAAGTCCGATTCAGGCGCATAATACATCGAGACGCTCGCAATTGAACAACGAATGCTCTCGAGAAATTCAAATGATCATAACTTTTCCAACAGAAGTCCGATTCTGGCGCATAATATATCAAGAAGCTTGAAATTGAACAACGGAAGCTCTCCAGAAACTCAAATTGTCATAAATTGTCACACGGAAGTCTGATTCAGGCGCATAATACATCGAGACGCTCGAAATTGAACAACGAATGCTCTCGAGAAATTCAAATGGTCATAACTTTTCAAACGGAAGCTTGATTCAGTTGTATAATATATCGAGACACTCGAAATTAAACAACGAAAGCTATCAAGAAACTCAAATGGTCAGAAATTGTCACACGGAAGTCCGATTCACGCGCATAATACATCGAGACGCTCGAAATTGAACAACAAATGCTCTCGAGAAATTCAAATGGTCATAACTTTTCAAAAGTAAGTCCGATTTAGGCGCATAATATATCGAGAAGGTTGAAATTGAACCACAAATGCTCTCGAGAAATTCAAATGTTGATAACTTTTCAAACAGGATTCCGATTTAGGCGCATAATATATCTAGAAGGTTGAAATTGAACCACGACTGCTCTCGAGAAATTCAAATGGTTAGATCTCGGTCACGATGAGATAGAAATACAGGCGCATACTATATCTAGACGCTCGAAATTGAACAACGAAAGCTCTCGAGAAATTCATATGGTCATAACTTGTCACACGGAAGTCCGGTTCAGGCGCATAATACATCGAGACCCTCGAAATTGAACAACGAATGCTCTCGAGAAATTCAAATGGTCATAACTTTTCAAACGGAAGTCCGATTCAGGCGCATAATATATTGAGAAGCGTGAAATTGAACAACGGGAAGCTCTCCAGAAACTCAAATGGTCATAACTTATCACACGGAGGTCCAATTGAGGCGCATAATATATCGAGACGCTCGAAATTGAACAACGAATACTCTCGAGAAATTCAAATGGTCATAACTTATCACACGGAAGTCCGATTCAGGTGCATAATTCATCGAGACGCTCAAAATTGAACCACGAATGCTCTCGAGAAATTCAAATGGTCATAACTTTTCAAACGGAAGTCCGATTTAGGCGCATAATACATCGAGAATCTTGAAATTGAACAACGGAAGCTATCAAGAAACTCAAATGGTAAGAAATTGTCACACGGAAGTCCGATTCAAGCGCATAATACATCGAGACGCTCGAAATTGAACAACGAATGCTCTCGAGAAATTCAAATGGTCATAACTTTTCAAAGGGAAGTCCGATTTAGGCGCATAATATATCAAGATAGTTGAAATCGAAGCACGAATGCTCTCGAGAAATTCAAATGGTCATAAATTGTCACACGGAAGTCCGATTCAGGCGCATAATACATCGAGACGCCTGAAATTGAACAACGAATGCTCTCGAGAAATTCAAATGGTCATAACTTTTCACACGGAAGTCCAATTTAGGCGCATAATATATCGAGAAGGTTGAAATTGAACCACGACTGCTCTCGAGAAATTCAAATGGTCATAAATTGTCACACGGAAGAACGATTTAGGCGCATAATACATCGAGACGCTCAAAATTGAACAACGAATGCACTCCAGAAATTCAAATGGTCATAACTTTTCAAATAGAAGTCCGATTCAGGCGCATAATATATCGAGAAGCTTGAAATTGAACAACGGAAGCTCTCCAGAAACTCAAATGGTCATAAATTGTCACGCCGAAGTCCGATTCAGGCGCATAATACATCGAGACGCCTTAAATTGAACAACGAATGCTCTCGAGAAATTCAAATGGTCATAACTTTTCAAACGGAAGTCCGATTTAGGGGCATAATATATCGAGAAGGTTGAAATTGGACCACGAATGCTCTCGAGAAATTCATATGGTCATAAATTGTCACACGGAAGTCCGATACAGGCGCATAATACATCGAGATGCTCGAAATTGAACAACGAATGCTCTCGAGAAATTCAAATGGTCATAACTCTTCAAACGGAAGTCCGATTTAGGCGCATAATATATCGAGAAGGTTGAAATTGAACCACGACTGCTCTCGAGAACTTCAAATGGTCATAAATTGTCACACGGAAGTCCGATACAGGCGCATACTATATCTAGACGCTCGAAATTGAACAACGAATGCGCTCGAGAAATTCAAATGATCATAACTTTTCAAACAGAAGTCCGATTTTGGCGCATAATATATCGAGACGCTCGAAATTGAAAATCGGAAGCTCTCGAGAAATTCAAATGGTCATAACTTTTCAAACGGAAGTCCGATTTAGGCGCATAATATATCGAGAAGGTTGAAATTGAACCACGACTGCTCGCGAGAAATTCAAATGGTCAAAACTTGTCACACGGAAGTCCGATTCAGGCGCATACTATATCTAGACGCTCGAAATTGAACAACGAAAGCTGTCGAGAAATTCATATGGTCATAACTTGTCACACGGAAGTCCGGTTCAGGCGCATAATACATCGACACCCTCGAAATTGAACAACGAATGCTCTCGAGAAATTCAAATGGTCATAACTTTTCAAACGGAAGTCCGATTCAGGCGCATAATATATCGAGAAGCTTGAAATTGAACAACGGAAGCTCTCCAGAAACTCAAATGGTCATAACTTATCACACGGAGGTCCAATTGAGGCGCATAATATATCGAGACGCTCGAAATTAAACAACGAATACTCTCGAGAAATTCAAATGGTCGTAACTTATCACACGGAAGTCCGATTCAGGTGCATAATACATCGAGACGCTCAAAATTGAACCACGAATGCTCTCGAGAAATTCAAATGGTCATAACTTTTCAAACGGAAGTCCGATTTAGGCGCATAATACATCGAGAATCTTGAAATTGAACAACGGAAGCTATCCAGAAATTCAAATGGTCGTTACTTGTCACACGGAAGTCCGATTCAGGCGCATAATATATCGAGACGCTCAAAATTGAAAATCGGAAGCTCTCGAGAAATTCAAACGGTCGTAACTTTTCAAACGGAAGTCCGATTTAAGCGCATAATATATCGAGAAGGTTGAAATTGAACCACGAATGCTCTCGAGAAATTCAAATGGTCGTAACTTTTCAAACGGATGTCCGCTTTAGGCGCATAATATATCGAGAAGGTTGAAATTGAAGCACGAATGCTCTCGAGAAATTCAAATGGTCATAAATTGTCACACGGAAGTCCGATTCAGGCGCATAATACATCGAGACGCCTGAAATTGAACAACGAATGCTCTCGAGAAATTCAAATGGTCATAACTTTTCAAACGGAAGTCCGATTTAGGCGCGTAATATATCGAGAAGGTTGAAATTGAACCACGACTGCTCGCGAGAAATTCAAATGGTCAAAACTTGTCACACGGAAGTCCGATTCAGGCGCATACTATATCTAGACGCTCGAAATTGAACAAAGAAAGCTCTCGAGAAATTCATATGGTCATAACTTGTCACACGGATGTCCGGTTCAGGCGCATAATACATCGACACCCTCGAAATTGAACAACGAATGCTCTCGAGAAATTCAAATGGTCATAACTTTTCAAACGGAAGTCCGATTCAGGCGCATAATATATCGAGAAGCTTGAAATTTAACAACGGAAGCTCTCCAGAAACTCAAATGGTCATAACGTATCACACGGAGGTCCAATTGAGGCGCATAACATATCGAGACGCTCGAAATTAAACAACGAATACTCTCGAGAAATTCAAATGGTCGTAACTTATCACACAGAAGTCCGATTCAGGTGCATAATACATTGAGACGCTCAAAATTGAACCACGAATGCTCTCGAGAAATTCAAATGGTCATAACTTTTCAAACGGAAGTCCGATTTAGGCGCATAATACATCGAGAATCTTGAAATTGAACAACGGAAGCTATCCAGAAATTCACATGGTCGTTACTTGTCACACGGAAGTCCGATTCAGGCGCATAATATATCGAGACGCTCGAAATTGAAAATCGGAAGCTCTCGAGAAATTCAAATGGTCATAACTTTTCAAACTGAAGTCCGATTTAGGCTCATAATATATCGAGAAGGTTGAAATTGAACCACGACTGCTCGCGAGAAATTCAAATGGTCATAACTTGTCACACGGAAGTCCGATTCAGGCGCATACTATATCTAGACGCTCGAAATTGAACAACGAAAGCTCTCGAGAAATTCATATGGTCATAACTTGTCACACGGAAGTCCGGTTCAGGCGCATAATACATCGACACCCTCGAAATTGAACAACGAATGCTCTCGAGAAATTCAAATGGTCATAACTTTTCAAACGGAAGTCCGATTCAGGCGCATAATATATCGAGAAGCTTGAAATTGAACAACGGAAGCTCTCCAGAAACTCAAATGGTCATAACTTATCACACGGAGGTCCAATTGAGGCGCATAATATATCGAGACGCTCGAAATTAAACAACGAATACTCTCGAGAAATTCAAATGGTCGTAACTTATCACACGGAAGTCCGATTCAGGTGCATAATACATCGAGACGCTCAAAATTGAACCACGAATGCTCTCGAGAAATTCAAATGGTCATAACTTTTCAAACGGAAGTCCGATTTAGGCGCATAATACATCGAGAATCTTGAAATTGAACAACGGAAGCTATCCAGAAATTCAAATGGTTGTTACTTGTCACACGGAAGTCCGATTTAGGCGCATAATATATCGAGACACTCAAAATTGAAAATCGGAAGCTCTCGAGAAATTCAAATGGTCGTAACTTTTCAAACGGAAGTCCGATTTAAGCGCATAATATATCGAGAAGGTTGAAATTGAACCACGAATGCTCTCGAGAAATTCAAATGGTCATAACTTTTCAAACGGATGTCCGCTTTAGGCGCATAATATATCGAGAAGGTTGAAATTGAAGCACGAATGCTCTCGAGAAATTCAAAATGGTCATAAATTGTCACACGGAGGTCCGATTTAGGCGCATAATACATCGAGACGCTCGAAATTGAACAACGAATGCGCTCGAGAAATTCAAATGGTCATAACTTTTCAAACGGAAGTCCGATTTAGGCGCGTAATATATCGAGAAGGTTGAAATTGAACCACGACTGCTCGCGAGAAATTCAAATGGTCAAAACTTGTCACACGGAAGTCCGATTCAGGCGCATAATATATCGAGACGCTCGAAATTGAAAATCGGAAGCTCTCGAGAAATTCAAATGGTCGTAACTTTTCAAACGGAAGTCCGATTTAAGCGCATAATATATCGAGAAGGTTGAAATTGAAGCACGAATGCTCTCGAGAAATTCAAATGGTCGTAACTTTTCAAACGGATGTCCGATTTAGGCGCATAATATATCGGGAAGGTTGAAATTGAAGCACGAATGCTCTCGAGAAATTCAAATGGTTATAAATTGTCACACGGAACTCCGATACAGGCGCATAATACATCGAGACGCTCGAAATTGAACAACGAATGCTCTCGAGAAATTCAAATGGTCATAAATTTTCAAACGGAAGTCCGATTTAGGCGCATAATGTGGCGTCCCTAAATTAATGACTGGTTTAATAGTAATAATTTAAATAACAAAAACCATCGTAATATTTTTTTTCTTTCTTTTTCTTTTTCATTTCTTTCTCTTTTTCTATTATTTTATTTAAGCAATGCCACATGTCTCCATTTGAGTGGAGCAAGAAGGGCCCACTTTCCCTTTACATTATGACTCATACTCAGCCACAAACAGTGAGAAAATATGACCTTTGAAACGCTAAAATCCTGCCTCGGTTTGCGTGCCGTTTCTCTGGTTCCAGTTCCTCGCGTTTCTCTGCGTCCGTCGGGGCCAGTTTTCGAAAGCAAGCAATATATATATATCAAAACGCTCAGAATAAAACCCCGAGCGTGGTTCAGAGGTTGGTTTCGTTAAATTCTAAGTTGCACGCATAACGATGATTTTTAAACTAATTAATTAAGAATTAACCCATAACCTCCCAGTTATGGATTTCTCTTCCTTAATTAGCCTAACCCGCGTATCTTGCTCCCACTACTCCTATTTCTACCAAGAACATATATATGCATATACACTGAATAATACTTATATATATATATATATATATATATATATATATATATATAATCATTCAAAATACATCGTTTCCGAAAACTCCGGGTAGAAATTTCTAGGATGTTACAATACTCCCACCCTTTTAGGAATTTCGTCCCCGAAATTAACTACTCGATGAACAAACTTGGGTACAATTCTCTCATCCTATCCTCCAACTCCCATGTAGAATCACCCTCATCGGTTCCCCACTGCACCTTCACCAACGCGATTTCCTTTCCTCTCAACGACTTCATTCTTCGGTCAGTGATCTTCTGAGGTTGTGCTTTATAGGTGAGGTTATCCTTCACCTGTACCTTGTCCATTGCAAGTATATGTGATGGATCTGGGTTGTACCGTCTCAGTTGAGAGACATGAAACACAGGATGCAAATTTGATAAACTTGGAGGTAAGGCGATATGATAAGCTACAGGCCCAATCTTCTTCAAAATCTGATACGGACCTAGATACTTGGGTGTCAACTTCCTAGCCTTGAGAGCTCTTCCGACTCCGGTTACGGGAGAAACCTTCAAAAACACATGTTCTCCTTCCTGAAAATCTAGTGGCTTCCTCCTTCTATCATAATAGCTCTTCTGCCTATCCTGAGATGCTTTTATCTTCTCTCGAATCAACTTCACTTGTTCGTTAATCTGTTGTAGCATTTCAGGTCCAAGAAGTACTGCTTCTCCATCATCATACCAACAAATAGGAGTTTTGCACTTTCGTCCATATAAAGCTTCAAAAGGAGCCATACCAATACTGGCTTGGTAGCTATTGTTGTAAGTAAACTCAATCAATGGCAAACAATCCATCCAGCTACCTTGTTGCTCTACAATACACGCCCGAAGTAGATCCTCTAGAGTCTGAATGGTTCGTTCAGTCTGACCATTTGTTTGAGGATGATAAGCTGAACTAAGCTTCAGCTTTGTCCCCAAGGCTTCATGTAGACTCGTCCAAAATCGCGAAGTGAACCTCGGATCCCTGTCAGATACAATACTAGAAGGAATTCCATGCA
>NC_038251.2:40175263-40182498 GCF_000004515.6 Glycine max | reverse complement strand
ATGTACAACTCCACGAGTTTCTCCATTCTATACTTCATATTCACCGGAATAAAATGAGCAGATTTGGTGAGTCGATCAACTATGACCCACACAGCATCATGCCCACGACTAGTCTTGGGTAAACTAGATACAAAATCCATAGATATGCTCTCCCATTTCCATTCCGGAATTTCCAATGGCTTCAATTCTCCTGATGGTCGCTGGTGCTCAACCTTAGCCTTTTGACATGTCAAACATCTTGCCACATATTCAGCTACATCTTTCTTCATGCCATGCCACCAAAAACTTCTTTTCAAATCTTGGTACATCTTAGTCATTCCTGGATGGAAACTAAGACGACTTTTATGCGCTTCTTCCAAGATCTTAACTCTCAAATCATCTAAAGATGGCACACATATCCTCCCCTTGAATCTAATTAACCCGGTTGTGTCCTTCTCAAACTCCACACCCTTATCCCCCATTACTTCTAACACCTTGCCTTGCAAAAACGGGTCATCCTTTTGAGCCTCGCGTATGTGATCTACGAATTCATTAGTAATCTGTAACGCTCCCACAAATAAGCTCTTGGGTCGCATCTCGATTGCTAGATTCAAGTCTCGGAACTCCTCTATCAATCTCTGCTCCAAACTCATCATAGTCGCAAAACATGTAAAGATTTTCGGCTTAGCGCATCGGCTACTACATTAGCCTTTCCCGGATGGTATGAAAGACCAAAATCATAGTCCTTGAGGAACTCCATCCATCTTCGTTGCCTCATATTGAGTTCCTTCTGATCGAACAAGTATTTGAGACTCTTGTGATCACTGAAAACTTCAAAACGAGTACCGTACAAATAATGCCTCCAAATCTTTAAAGCAAAGACCACCGCTGCTAGTTCCAAGTCATGGGTCGGATAGTTAACTTCATGAGGACGTAATTGACGTGAAGCATAAGCCACTACTCTTCCCTCTTGCATCAACACACATCCCAAGCCTTGCCCGCTTGCATCGCAATACACTTCAAATGTTCTCTTAGGGTCGGGCAAAATTAACACTGGAGCTGTCGTCAACCGCCTCTTCAACTTTTGGAAACTTTGCTCACACTTCTCATTCCAAACAAACTTCTCATTCTTATGAGTCAACTTAGTTAGAGGCAATGCCAATTTAGAAAATCCTTCAATGAATTTTCTATAATAGCCAGCTAACCCCAAGAAACTTCGAACCTCCGTTGGAGTTGTCGGTTGTTGCCACTCCATAACCGACTCCACCTTGTTTGGATCCACCGCAACCCCGTCCTTAGAAATCACGTGCCCCAAGAACTGCACTTTCTCCAACCAAAATTCACATTTCGACAATTTGGCGAACAACTTCCTATCCCTCAGGATATGCAACACAATCCTCAAGTGCTTCTCATGCTCCTCCTTATTCCTCGAATACACTAGGATATCATCAATGAACACAACCACGAACTGATCCAAGTAATCATGGAATATACGGTTCATATAGTCCATGAAAATAGCCGGAGCATTAGTCACTCCAAATGGCATGACTAAATACTCGTAGTGTCCATACCGAGTCCGAAACGCAGTCTTTGGGATATCTTCCTTCTTAACTCGGATTTGATGATACCCAGATCGCAGATCGATCTTCGAAAATACCGTCGCTCCCCTCAATTGGTCAATCAAATCATCTATCCTTGGTAGAGGATATTTGTTCTTGATAGTGACCTTGTTTAACTGCCGGTAGTCTACACACATCCTCATACTGCCATCCTTCTTTTTAACCAACAAGACCGGCGCTCCCCACGGTGATGCGCTTGGACGAACAAATTGTTTGCTCAAAAGGTCCTGCACTTGTGCCTTCACCTCTGCTAGTTCTACCGGAGACATTCTATAAGGCGCAATCGACACTGGATTCGCCCCAGGCACCAAGTCAATAATGAATTCCACTTCTCTCTCAGGTGGCAATTCACAAATGTCGTCAGGAAAAACTTTTGGAAATTCTGACACCACCGGTATACAACTAACTTCAGCGTCCTCTTCCACATACATAGAGAACAACACCATGTAAGTTCGAACATCACCCGTTCCTTCGTTGGCCGCATCCCCTTGCAAAGATTCACTTGGGACTACATCCCCACCAAACACTAGCATTTTCTCCTTGCAGTCTAGAAAGATATGGTTAGTAGATAACCAATCCATCCCCAAGATCACATCTAGATGAGCTAAAGGTAGGCAAATCAAGTCCGCCATAAAAGATCGACCCTCAACAATTATGGGACACTTCAAACACACCCGAGAGGTGGTTATAGGCTCGCTCGTCGGAGTAGACACCACCATATCATATGGTAACTCCGTCGCACATAACCCCAACCTCTTCACACATGCATGAGATATGAAAGAATGCGTGGCACCTGAATCATAAAGTACATCTAGTAGTTTATCAGTAATCAAACACTTACCCCGTATCAAATCGTCGGAGGCAGCCGCTTCTGAACCACTCATAGCAAACACCCGAGAAGGTACTTTTGGTCTTCCACCACTAGTGTTGTTGTTGCTAACATTACCGCTCCTTGTGGAATTAGTGGGTCCACGATTGACGGTGTTGGAATTGGCGGTTACCGTCAGTCTCCCGGTCACCCTACACTCTCGAGCATAATGGCCCACCTTGCCACACACATAACAACGATTCTCCTGTGTCTGCTGGAGCTGTGGGCAATTTCTCTTAATATGCGGTCCTCCACACTGAAAGCATTGTACCCCAGTCCCCCTTGACTGGCTCATGTTGGAGGTAGCCATAGGTTGCTTCCCCTTGTTGCTAGCATACGGCTTCATCCTCTTGTTACCATTCCCTCTGAAAGGATGGTTTCTCTGAGGTCCTCCAACCCCTCTAGCTTGCCTCTCCTTCATCTTATCTTAAAAAATTCTGCACTTTGTCACCAACTGATTAAAATCCGTGATATGCATATAACTAACCGCCTGTTGGATCTCCAACCGAAGCCCATTCTCAAACTGAGCACATAAATCTTCCTCATTCCGAGCATCTTGGTATTGAGGCCAATACTGCGGAAGCTCATTAAACTTAGCCGTGTACTCCCCAACAGACATGTTTCCTTGCTTCAAATCCAGAAATTCCCTCGCCTTCCGCTTCCTGAGATCTCGCGGGAAGTAATTCTCCAGGAATTTGTCCTTGAAGGCATTCCAAGGAATCACGCCTCCAGGTACAACAAATGAAGGCTTCACGAACTTCCACCAATTCTCGACCTCCCCTTGGAGCATAAATGTTGCATAAAGGACCTTATGCTCCTCAAGGCAACCCATCGCCTCGAAAATCTTCTCCGTCTCAGCTAACCACAACCTAGCACCTTCCGAATCATAGTCTCCACTGAACTTTGGCGGGTGGTTCTTACGGAAAGCCATGAGTCCCCGATACTCCGCCGACTCCACATCACGTTCCTGCACTAGAGTTTCCAGCACAGCGGTGATGCGGTCAAGGACATCACGGTTCTGATCCCTACCACGTCCTGCCATACCTATCCTGTAGGGAAACTATTAGCACCCAAGAAATCCTAATGTGAGAGTGTATCACACAGGCTATGACAGTTATAACAACATCCTTCTCTCTATACATGCTCATACACGCAACAACCCTATGAATCAGTCACACATCCATGCTCAAGACAAGAAGGCAGAAATACACACAATGTGTGACTTAACGTCACTCCCCGAAACCTACTCCCAAGTTTCAGAGATACACAACATTCACACAGCAAGACCATAACAGGTTCACTAGGATCCAACTTTTGCTCTAATACCACCAATTGTGGCGTCCCTAAATTAATGACTGGTTTAATAGTAATAATTTAAATAACAAAAACCATCGTAATATTTTTTTTCTTTCTTTTTCTTTTTCATTTCTTTCTCTTTTTCTATTATTTTATTTAAGCAATGCCACATGTCTCCATTTGAGTGGAGCAAGAAGAGCCCACTTTCCCTTTTGATTATGACTCATACTCAGCCACAAACAGTGAGAAAATCTGACCTTTGAAACGCTAAAATCCTGCCTCGGTTTGCGTGCCGTTTCTCTGGTTCCAGTTCCTCGCGTTTCTCTGCGTCCGTCGGGGCCAGTTTTTGAAAGCAAGCAATATATATATCAAAACGCTCAGAATAAAACCCCGAGCGTGGTTCAGAGGTTGGTTTCGTTAAATTCTAAGTTGCACGCAAAATGATGATTTTTAAACTAATTAATTAAGAATTAACCCATAACCTCCCAGTTATGGATTTCTCTTCCTTAATTAGCCTAACCCGCGTATCTTGCTCCCACTACTCCTATTTCTACCAAGAACATATATATGCATATACACTGAATAATACTTATATATATACATATATAATCATTCAAAATACATCGTTTCCGAAAACTCCGGGTAGAAATTTCTAGGATGTTACACATAATATATCGAGAAGGTTGAAATTGAACCACGAATGCTCTCGAGAAATTCAAATGGTCATAAATTGTCACACGGAAGTTCGATTTAGGCGCATAATACATCGAGACGCTCGAAATTGAACAACGAATGCGCTCGAGAAATTGAAATGGTCATAACTTTTCCAACAGAAGTCCGATTCTGGCGCATAATATATCGATAAGCTTGAAATTGAACAACAGAAGCTCTCTAGAAACTCAAATGGTCATAAATTGTCACACGGAAGTCCGATTCAGGCGCATAATACATCGAGACGCTCGAAATTGAACAACGAATGCGCTCGAGAAATTCAAATGGTCATAACTTTTCAAACATAAGTCCGATTCTAGCGCATAATATATCGAGAAGCTTGAAATTGAACAACGGAAGCTCTCCAGAAACTCAAATGGTCATAAATTGTCACGCGGAAGTCCGATTCAGGTGCATAATACATCGACACGCCTGAAATTGAACAACGAATGCTCTCGAGAAATTCAAATGGTCATAACTTTTCAAACGGAAGTCCGATTTAGGCGCATAATATATCGAGAAGGTTGAAATTGAACCACGACTGCTCTCGAGAAATTCAAATGCTCAAAACTTGTCACACGGAAGTCCGATTCAGGCGCATACTATATCTAGACGCTCGAAATTGAACAACGAAAGCTCTCGAGAAATTCATACAGTCATAACTTGTCACACGGAAGTCCGGTTCAGGCGCATAATACATCGAGACCCTCGAAATTGAACAACGAATGCTCTCGAGAAATTCAAATGGTCATAACTATTCAAACGGAAGTCCGATTCAGGCGCATAATATGTCGAGACGCTCGAAATTAAATAACGGAAGCTCTCCAGAAACTCAAATGGTCATAGCTTATCACACATAGGTCTGATTGAGGCGCATAATATATCGAGACGCTCAAAATTAAACAACGAATACTCTCGAGAAATTCAAATGGTCGTAACTTGTCACACGGAAGTATGATTCAGGCGCATAATACATCGAGACGCTCGAAATTGAACTACGAATGCTCTCGAGAAATTCAAATGGTCATAACTTTTCAAACGGAAGTCCAATTTAGGCGCATATTATATCGAGAAGCTTGAAATTGAACAACGGAAGCTATCCAGAAACTCAAATGCTCATAACTTATCACACGGAGGTCCGATTGAGGCGCATAATATATCGAGACGCTCGAAATTGAAAATCGGAAGCTCTCGAGAAATTCAAATGGTCATAACTTTTCAAACGGAAGTCCGATTTAGGCGCATAATATATCGAGAAGGTTGAAATTGAACCACGTATGCTCTCGAGAAATTCAAATGGTCATTAATTGTCACACAGAAGTCCGATACAGGCGCATAATACATCGAGACGCTCGAAATTGAACAACGAATGCTCTCGAGTAATTCAAATGGTCATAAACTTTGAAACGGAAGTCCGATTTAGGCGCATAATATATCGAGAAGGTTGAAATTGAACCACGAATGCTCTCGAGAAATTCAAATGGTCATAAATTGTCACACGCAAGTCCGATTTAGGCGCATAATACATCGAGATGCTCGAAATTGAACAACGAATGCGCTCGAGAAATTCAAATGGTCATAACTTTTCAAACAGAAGTCCGATTCTGGCGCATAATATATCGAGAAGCTTGAAATTGAACAACGGAAGCTCTCCAGAAACTCAAATGGTCATAACTTATCACACGGAGGTCCGATTGAGGCGCATAATATATCGAGACGCTCGAAATTAAACAACGAATACTCTCGAGAAATTCAAATGGTCGTAACTTGTCACACGGAAGTCTTATTCAGGCGCATAATACATCGAGAAGCTCGAAATTGAACAACGAATTCTCTCGAGAAATTCAAATGGTCATAAATTTTCAAACGGAAGTCCGATTTAGACGCATAATATATCGAGAAGGTTGCAATTGAACCACGAATGCTCTCGAGAAATTCAAATAGTCATAAATTGTCACACGGAAGTCCGATTCAGGCGCATAATACATCGAGACGCTTGAAATTGAACAACGAATGCTCTCGAGAAATTCAAATTGGCATAAATTTTCAAACGGATGTCCGATTTAGGCGCATAATATATCGAGAAGGTTGAAATTGAACCACGAATGCTCTCGAGAAATTCCAATGGTCATAAATTGTCACACAGAAGTCCGATTTAGGCGCATAATACATCGAGACGCTCGAAATTGAACAACGAATGCGCTCGAGAAATTCAAATGGTCATAACTTTTCCAACAGAAGTCCGATTCTGGCGCATAATATATTGAGAAGCTTGAAATTGAACAACGGAAGCTCTCCATAAACTCAAATGGTCATAAATTGTCACACGGAAGTCCGATTCAGGCGCATAATACAATGAGACAGTCGAAATTGAACAACGAATGCGCTCGAGAAATTCAAATGGTCATAACTTTTCAAACAGAAGTCCGATTCTGGCGCATAATATATCAAGAAGCTTGAAATTGAACAACGGAAGCTCTCCATAAACTCAAATGGTCATAAATTGTCACACGGAAGTCCGATTCAGGGGCATAATACATCGACACGCTCAAAATTGAACAACGAATGCGCTCGAGAAATTCAAATGGTCATAACTTTTCCAACAGAAGTCCGATTCTGGCGCATAATATATCGAGAAGCTTGAAATTGAACAACGGAAGCTCTCCATAAACTCAAATGGTCATTAATTGTCACACGGATGTCCGATTCAGGCGCATAATACATCGACACGCTCAAAATTGAACAACGAATGCGCTCGAGAA
>NC_038251.2:40173647-40174845 GCF_000004515.6 Glycine max | reverse complement strand
ATATCAAGAAGCTTGAAATTGAAACAACGGAAAGCTCTCCAGAAACTCAAATGGTCATAAATTGTCACGCGGAAGTCCGATTCAGGTGCATAATACATCGAGACGCTTGAAATTGAACAACGAATGCTCTCGAGAAATTCAAATGGTCATAACTTTTCAAACGGAAGTCCGTTTTAGGCGCATAATATATCGATAAGGTTGAAATTGAACCACGACTGCTCTCGAGAAATTCAAATGGTCAAAACTTGTCACACGGAAGTCCGATTCAGGCGCATACTATATCTAGACGCTCGAAATTGAACAACGAAAGCTCTCGAGAAATTCATATGGTCATAACTTGTCACACGGAAGTCCGGTTCAGGCGCATAATACATCGAGACCCTCGAAATTGAACATTGAATGCTCTCGAGAAATTCAAATGGTCATAACTTTTCAAACGGAAGTCCGATTCAGGCGCATAATATATCGAGACGCTCGAAATTAAACAACGAAAGCTCTCCAGAAACTCAAATGGTCATAACCTATCACACGGAGGTCTGATTGAGGCGCATAATATATAGAGACGCTCGAAATTAAACAAGGAATACTCTCGAGAAATTCAAATGGTCGTAACTTGTCACACGAAAGTCTTATTCAGGCGCATAATACATCGAGACGCTCGAAATTGAACTACGAATGCTCTCGAGAAATTCAAATGGTCATAACCTTTCAAACGGAAATCCGATTCAGGTGCATAATACATCGAGACGCCTGAAATTGAACAACGAATGCTCTCGAGAAATTCAAATGGTCATAACTTTTCAAACGGAAGTCCGATTTAGGCGCATAATATATCGAGAAGGTTGAAATTGAACCAGGAATGCTCTCGAGAAATTCAAATGGTCATAAATTGTCACACGGAAGTCCGATATAGGCGCATAATACATCGAGACGCTCGAAATTCAACCAGGAATGCTCTCGAGAAATTCAAATGGTCATCAATTGTCACTCGGAAGTCCGACACCGGCGCATAATACATCGAGACGCTCGAAATTGAACAACGAATGCTCTCGAGAAATTCAAATGGTCATAAATTTTCAAACGGAAGTCCGATTTAGGCGCATAATATATCGAGAAGGTTGAAATTGAACCACGAATGCTCTCGAGAAATTCCAATGGTCATAAATTGTCACTCGGAAGTCCGATTTAGGCGCATCAT
>NC_038251.2:40167742-40170822 GCF_000004515.6 Glycine max | reverse complement strand
AAGGTTGAAATTGAACCACGAATGCTCTCGAGAAATTCAAATGGTCGTAACTTTTCAAACGGATGTCCGCTTTAGGCGCATAATATATCGAGAAGGTTGAAATTGAAGCACGAATGCTCTCGAGAAATTCAAATGGCCATAAATTGTCACACGGAAGTCCGATTCAGGCGCATAATACATCGAGACGCCTGAAATTGAACAACGAATGCTCTCGAGAAATTCAAATGGTCATAAATTTTCAAACGGAAGTCCGATTTAGGCGCGTAATATATCGAGAAGGTTGAAATTGAACCACGACTGCTCGCGAGAAATTCAAATGGTCAAAACTTGTCACACAGAAGTCCGATTCAGGCGCATACTATATCTAGACGCTCGAAATTGAACATCGAAAGCTCTCGAGAAATTCATATGGTCGTAACTTGTCACACGGAAGTCCGATTTAAGCGCATAATACATCGACACTCTTGAAATTGAACAACGAATGCTCTCAAGAAACTCAAATGGTCGGAACTTGTCACACGGAAGTCCGATTCAAGCGCATAATACATCGAGACGCTCGAAATTGAACCACGAATGCTCTCGAGAAATTCAAATGGTCATAAATTTTCAAACGGAAGTCCGATTTAGGAGCATAATATATCGAGAAAGGTTGCAATTGAACCACGAATGCTCTCGAGAAATTCAAATGGTCATAAATTGTCACACGGATGTCTGATACAAGCGCATAATACATCGAGACGCTCGAAATTGAACAACGAATGCTCTCGAGAAATTCAAATCGTCATAAATTGTCACACGGAAGTCCGATACAGGCGCATAATACATCGAGATGCTCGAAATTGAACAACGAATGCTCTCGAGAAATTCAAATGGTCATAAATTTTCACACGGAAGTCCGATACAGGCGCATACTATATCTAGACGCTCGAAATTGAACAACGAATGCGCTCGAGAAATTCAAATGATCATAACTTTTCAAACAGAAGTCCGATTTTGGCGCATAATATATCGAGAAGTTTGAAATTGAACCACGAATGCTCTCGAGAAATTCAAATGGTCATAAATTGTCACACGGAGGTCCGATTTAGGCGCATAATACATCGGGATGCTCGAAACTGAACAACAAATGCTCTCGAGAAATTCAAATGATCATAAATTTTCAAACGGAAGTCCGATTTAGGCGCATAATATATCGAGAAGTTTGAAATTGAACCACGAATGCTCTCGAGAAATTCAAATGGTCATAAATTGTCACACGGAGGTCCGATTTAGGCGCATAATACATCGAGACGCTCGAAATTGAACAACGAATGCGCTCGAGAAATTCAAATGATCATAACTTTTCAAACAGAAGTCCGATTTTGGCGCATAATATATCGAGAAGCTTGAAATTGAACAACGGAAGCTCTCCAGAAACTCAAATGGTCATAAATTGTCACACGGAAGTCCGATTCAGGCGCATAATACATCGAGACTCTCGAAATTGAACAACGAATGCTCTCGAGAAATTCAAATGATCATAGCTTTTCAAACGGAAGTCTGATTCTATTGCATAATATATCGAGACACTCTAAATTAAACAACGAAAGCTATCAAGAAACTCAAATGCTCATAAATTGTCACACGGAAGTCCTATTCAGGCGCATAATACATCGAGACGCTCGAAATTGAACAACGAATGCTATCGGGAAATTCAAATGGTCATAACTTTTCAAACGGAAGTCCGATTTAGGCGCATAATATATCAAGAAGGTTGAAATTGAAGCACGAATGCTCTCGAGAAATTCAAATGGTCATAAATTGTCACACGGAAGTCCGATTCAGGCGCATAATACATCGACACTCTCGAAATTGAACAACGAATGCTCTCGAGAAATTCAAATGGTCATAACTTTTCACACGGAAGTCCGATTCAGGCGCATAATATATCGAGAAGCTTGAAATTGAACAACGGAAGCTCTCGAGAAATTCAATGGTCATAACTTATCACACGGAAGTTCGCATTGAGGCGCATAATATATCGAGACGCTCGAAATTAAACAACGAATACTCTCGAGAAATTCAAATGGTCGTAACTTATCACACGGAAGTCCGATTCAGGTGCATAATTCATCGAGACGCTCAAAATTGAACCACGAATGCTCTCGAGAAATTCAAATGGTCATAACTTTTCAAACGGAAGTCCGATTTAGGCGCATAATACATCGAGAATCTTGAAATTGAACAACGGAAGCTATCAAGAAACTCAAATGGTAAGAAATTGTCACACGGAAGTCCGATTCAAGCGCATAATACATCGAGACGCTCGAAATTGAACAACGAATGCTCTCGAGAAATTCGAATGGTCATAAATTTTCAAACGGAAGTCCGATTTAGGCGCATAATATAGCGAGAAGGTTGCAATTGAACCACGAATGCTCTCGAGAAATTCAAATAGTCATAAATTGTCCCACGGAAGTCCGATTCAGGCGCATAATACATCGAGACGCCTGAAATTGAACAACGAATGCTCTCGAGAAATTCAAATGGTCATAACTTTTCAAACGGAAGTCCGATTTAGGCGCCTAATATATCGAGAAGGTTGAAATTGAACAACGAAGGCGCCTAATATATCAAGAAGGTTGAAATTGAACCACGACTGCTCGCGAGAAATTCAAATGGTCAAAACTTGTCACACGGAAGTCCGATTCAGGCGCATACTATATCTAGACGCTCGAAATTGAACAACGAAAGCTCTCGAGAAATTCATATGGTCAAAACTTGTCACACGGAAGTCCGGTTCAGGCGCATAATACATCGACACCCTCGAAATTGAACAACGAATGCTCTCGAGAAATTCAAATGGTCATAACTTTTCAAACGGAAGTTCGATTCAGGCGCATAATATATCGAGAAGCTTGAAATTGAACAACGGAAGCTCTCCAGAAACTCAAACGGTCATAACTTATCTCACGGAGGTCCAATTGAGGCGCATAATATATCGAGACGCTCGAAATTAAACAACGAATACTCTCGAGAAATTCAAATGGTCGTAACTTATCACACGGAAGTCCGATTCAGGTGCATAATTCATCGAGACG
>NC_038251.2:40165254-40167361 GCF_000004515.6 Glycine max | reverse complement strand
CACGAATGCTCTCGAGAAATTCAAATGGTCATAAATTGTCACACGGAAGTCCGATTCAGGCGCATAATACATCGAGATGCTTGAAATTGAACAACGAATGCTCTCGAGAAATTCAAATGGTCATAACTTTTCAAACGGAAGTCCGATGTAGGCGCGTAATATATCGAGAAGGTTGAAATTGAACCACGACTTCTCGCGAGAAATTCAAATGGTCAAAACTTGTCACACGGAAGTCCGATTCAGGCGCATACTATATCTAGACGCTCGAAATTGAACAACGAAAGTTCTCGAGAAATGCATATGGTCATAACTTGTCACACGGAAGTCCGGTTCAGGCGCATAATACATCGACACCATCGAAATTGAACAACGAATGCTCTCGAGAAATCTCCTCCGGTCGTAACTTTTCAAACGCAACTCCGATTTAAGCGCATAATATATCGGGAAGCTTGAAATTGAACAACGGAAGCTCTCCAGAAACTCAAATGGTCATAAATTGTCACACGAAAGTCCGATTCAGGCGCATAATACATCGAGACGCTCGAAATTGAACAACGAATGCTCTCGAGAAATTCAAATGATCATAACTTTTCAAACAGAAGTCTGATTCAGTTGCATAATATATCGAGACACTCTAAATTAAACAACGAAAGCTATCAAGAAACTCAAATGGTCATCAATTGTCACACGGAAGTCCTATTCAGGAGCATAATAAATCGAGACGTTCAAAATTGAACAACGAATGCTCTCGAGAAATTCAAATGGTCATAACTTTTCAAAGGGAAGTCCGATTTAGGCGCATAAAATATCAAGATAGTTGAAATCGAAGCACGAATGCTCTCGAGAAATTCAAATGGTCATAAATTGTGACACGGAAGTCCGATTCAGGGGGGATGATACATCGAGACGCCTGAAAGTAAACAGCGAATGCTCTCGAGAAATTCAAATGGTCATAACTTTTCAAACGGAAGTCCAATTTAGGCGCATAATATATCGAGAAGGTTGAAATTGAACCACGACTGCTCTCGAGAAATTCAAATGCTCATAAATTGTCACACGGAAGAACGATTTAGGCGCATAATACATCGAGACGCTCAAAATTGAACAACGAATGCACTCCAGAAATTCAAATGGTCATAACTTTTCAAATAGAAGTCCGATTCAGGCGCATAATATATCGAGAAGCTTGAAATTGAACAACGGAAGCTCTCCAGAAACTCAAATGGTCATAAATTGTCACGCCGAAGTCCGATTCAGGCGCATAATACATCGAGACGCCTTAAATTGAACAACGAATGCTCTCGAGAAATTCAAATGGTCATAACTTTTCAAACGGAAGTCCGATTTAGGGGCATAATATATCGAGAAGGTTGAAATTGGACCACGAATGCTCTCGAGAAATTCATATGGTCATAAATTGCCACACGGAAGTCCGATACAGGCGCAGAATACATCGAGATGCTCGAAATTGAACAACGAATGCTCTCGAGAAATTCAAATGGTCATAACTCTTCAAACGGAAGTCTGATTTAGGCGCATAATATATCGAGAAGGTTGAAATTGAACCACGACTGCTCGCGAGAAATTCAAATGGTCATAACTTGTCACACGGAAGTCCGATTCAGGCGCATACTATATCTAGACGCTCGAAATTGAACAACGAATGCTCTCGAGAAATTCATATGGTCATAACTTGTCACACGGAAGTCCGATTCAGGCGCATAATACATCGAGACCCTCGAAATTGAACAACGAATGCTCTCGAGAAATTCAAATGGTCATAACTTGTCACACGGAAGTCCGATTCAGGCGCATAATATATCGAGAAGCTTGAAATTGAACAACGGATGCTCTCCAGAAATTCAAATGGTCATAACTTGTCACACGAAAGTCCGATTCAGGCGCATAATACATCGAGACGCTCGAAATTGAACAACGAATGCTCTCGAGAAATTCAAATGGTCATAACTTTTCAAACGGAAATCCGATTCAGGCGCATAATATATCGAGACAGCGTCTAAATTGAACCACGAATGCTCTCGAGAAACTCAAATGGTCCTAAATTGTCACACGGGAAGTCCGATTCAGGAGGCATAATACATCGAGA
>NC_038251.2:40162535-40164498 GCF_000004515.6 Glycine max | reverse complement strand
TGCGCTCGAGAAATTAAAATGATCATAACTTTTCAAATAGAAGACCGATTCTGGCGCATAATATATCGAGAAGCTTGAAATTGAACAACGGAAGCTCTCCAGAAACTCAAATGGTCATAAATTGTCACACGGAAGTCCGATTCAGGCGCATAATACATCGAGAGGCTCGAAATTGAACAACGAATGCTCTCGAGAAATTCAAATGGTCATAAATTGTCACATGGAAGTCCGATTCAGACGCATAATACATCGAGACGACTGAAATTGAACAACGAATGCTCTCGAGAAATTCGAATGGTCATAACTTTTCAAACGGAAGTCCGATTTAGGCGCATAATATATCGAGAAACTTGGAATTGAACAAAGGAAGCTATCCAGAAACTCAAATGGTCATAATTTATCACACAGAGGTCCGATTGAGGCGCATAATATATCGAGACACTCGAAATTGAACAACGAATACACTCGAGAAATTCAAATGGTCGTAACTTGTCACACGGAAGTCCGATTCAGGCGCATAATACATCGAGACGCTCGAAATTGAACATCGGAAGCTCTCAAGAAATTCAAATGGTCGTAACTTTTCAAACGGAAGTCCGATTTAGGCGCATAATACATCGAGACGCTCGAAATTGAACCACGAATGCTCTCGAGAAATTCAAATGGTCATAAATTGTCACACGGAAGTCCGATTCAGGCGCATAATACATCGAGACGCTCGAAATTGAACGACGAATGCTCTCGAGAAATTCAAATGGTCATAAGTTTGTCAAACGGAATTCCGATTCAGGCGCATAATATATCGAGAAGGTTGAAATGAACCCACGACTGCTCGCGAGAAATTCAAATGGTCATAAATTGTCACACGGAAGTCCGATCAGGCGCATATCTATATCTAGACGCTCGAAATTGAACAACGAAAGCTCTCGAGAAATTCATATGGTCATAACTTGTCACACGGAAGTCCGATTCAGGCGCATAATACATCGACACCCTCGAAATTGAACAACGAATGCTCTCGAGAAATTCAAATGGTCATAACTTTTCAAACGGAAGTCCGATTCAGGCGCATAATATATCGAGAAGCTTGAAATTGAACAACGGAAGCTCTCCAGAAACTCAAATGGTCATAACTTATCACACGGAGGTCCAATTGAGGCGCATAATATATCGAGACGCTCGAAATTAAACAACGAATACTCTCGAGAAATTCAAATGGTCGTAACTTATCACACGGAAGTCCGATTCACGTGCAAAATACATCGAGACGCTCAAAATTGAACCACGAATGCTCTCGAGAAATTCAAATGGTCATAACTTTTCAAACGGAAGTCCGATTTAGGCGCATAATACATCGAGAATCTTGAAAATGAACAACGGAAGCTATCCAGAAATTCAAATGGTCGTTACTTGTCACACGGAAGTCCGATTCAGGCGCATAATATATCGAGACGCTCGAAATTGAAAATCGGAAGCTCTCGAGAAATTCAAATGTTCGTAACTTTTCAAACGGAAGTCCGATTTAAGCGCATAATATATCGAGAAGGTTGAAATTGAAGCAAGAATGCTCTCGAGAAATTCAAATGGTCGTAACTTTTCAAACGGATGTCCGCTTTAGGCGCATAATATATCGAGAAGGTTGAAATTGAAGCACGAATGCTCTCGAGAAATTCAAATGGTCATAAATTGTCACACGGAAGTCCGATTCAGGCGCATAATACATCGAGACGCCTGAAATTGAACAACGAATGCTCTCGAGAAATTCAAATGGTCATAACTTTTCAAACGGAAGTCCGATTTAGGCGCGTAATATATCGAGAAGGTTGAAATTGAACCACGACTGCTCGCGAGAAATTCAAATGGTCAAAACTTGTCACACGGAAGTCCGATTCAGGCGCATACTATATCTAGACGCTCGAAATTGAACAACGAAAGTTCTCGAGAAATTCATATGGTCATAACT
>NC_038251.2:40161621-40162435 GCF_000004515.6 Glycine max | reverse complement strand
CACGGAAGTCCGGTTCAGGCGCATAATACATCGAGACGCTCGAAAGGGACCAACGAATGCTCTCGAGAATTCAAATGGTCATACCTGGTCACACGGAAGTCCGATTCAGGCGCATAATACATCGAGAAGCTTGAAATTGAACAACGGAAGCTCTCCAGAAACTCAAATGGTCATAACTTATCACCCGGAGGTCCGATTGAGGCGGCATAATACATCGAGACACTCGAAATTGAACCACGAATGCACTCGAGAAATTCAAATGGTCATAACTTGTCACACGGAAGTCCCGATTCAGGCGCATAATACATCGAGACGCTCGAAATTGAACATCGGAAGCTCTCGAGAAATTCAAATGGTCATAACTTTTCACACGGAAGTCCGATTTAGGCGCATAATACATCGAGAAGCTTGGAATTGAACCACGAATGCTCTCGAGAAATTCAAATGGTCATAAATTGTCACACGGAAGTCCGATTCAGGCGCATAATATATCTAGACGCTCGACATTGAACAACGAAAGCTCTCGAGAAATTCATATGGTCATAACTTGTCACACGGAAGTCCGATTCAGGCGCATAATATATCGAGACGCTCGAAATTGAACATCGAAAGCTCTCGAGAAATTCAAATGGTCGTAACTTTTCACACGGAAGTCTGATTTAGGCGCATAATATATCGAGAAGCTTGAAATTGAACCACGAATGCTCTCGAGAAATTCAAATGTTCATAAATTGTCACATGGAAGTCCGATACAGGGGCATCATACATCGAGACGCTCGAAATTGAACAACGAATGCTCTCGAGAAATTCAAAT
>NC_038251.2:40148781-40161521 GCF_000004515.6 Glycine max | reverse complement strand
CCTTGATAAGTCTGATAATTGGTTCAACAAGGAACCCAGAGAGAAATTCTCACCAAATTTTATCAAATGCCAAAAGTTTTTTTTATTCAAAACAAAAACCCATACTTATAGTGTAGCTGAACAAAAAGATAAAAATAGACATGGGTCTTCTAAATAGTTTGGGCCAAAATTACAATAAATAAAAATTATAACTAAAAAATATATTTAACTTGGGCCTTCAGCAACAATTAATAGTCTTGATAGTGTCTCTGCCTCTGGGCCTTCATCCTTCTCCACTTGGGCCTTCATCCTTCTCCACTCGGGGGCTTTGTCCTTCTCCACTTGGGCCTTCGTCCTTCTCCACTTGGGCCTTTAGACTGTATTTGGCCTGTTTCATGATTCTCATCATTCCCTCCTTCTTGGAAAACATTTGTCCTCAAATGTCCAGGATCATCACCGGGTTCAAGTACCACTTCCTTCCTTTTCTTGTTGGCTTGCTTAGTATAACTTTCATTCTTCTTTGCAATTTGCACCTTCACTTGGTCATACAATCTTTTCACATACTCAACTTTGACCTGTGCATCCTTATGCTGAGTCTCTTGGGGCTTGCTGTTGTAAGTTGGCTTGTTAGGCAATGAAGCTTCTAGAAGGAGATCAACTGGATGTTCTATGCTTCTTGAAGGTGGCAGTCCATGAGGAATCTCCTTGGAAAAGACATCTTTAAATTCCTGCAATAAGGGTTGAACACTAGGAGAAACATAAATAGTTAACTGATTAGAATTATCACTCTCTCTCTTTTGTGTATCACTCTTTTCCTCGGGTGTATCACTCTTCTTTTTCATATTCCTTTGTGGAGCCTCACTATTTTCTTTCTCTTGTTCTCTCTTTTCTCTCATTCTGATTTGGTCATCACACA
Source organism: Glycine max (assembly GCF_000004515.6). Classification (NCBI taxonomy): domain Eukaryota; kingdom Viridiplantae; phylum Streptophyta; class Magnoliopsida; order Fabales; family Fabaceae; genus Glycine; species Glycine max. The sequence goes on along the minus strand of NC_038251.2, from coordinate 40,160,626 downwards.
CTTCTCTAGGGGATAGAGGTTTAAGAGTAAACAAGGAAGATTTGATCAACAAACGTTGCATTTGTGTAGTCCACGCGTCCAGAAATAAGCGTTGAGATTCATCCAGTTGATGATATACACCACCATTGTCACCAGCTCTTGCCATGATTAAGGAACAAAGAATTTTGCAGTAAATTAAAAAAAATTCAGGACCTCACCACACTCTACTCACGTGTTTCTCTCTTTAATGGTAGTTCACTCGTGTTTGATGCTCTCAATATAGGCTTTTGTGTGATGTTTTCACTCTTGCCTTTTACCACTCACTCCCTCTTAAGTTCCTGGATAGACCGAATTAGACACACAAGGTAATATAAAATAAAAGGAAAGACAATAGAATTATCAGAGTAACAGATTTGATTTGGGATAACAACTTGGACTTGATTTGGATAGCAGATTGGATTTGATTTGGATAACAGATTAGATTTGGATAATTTTTTTTTGATTTGATTTGATTTGGATAATAGATCAGATTTGGGATAACAAATTAGATTTAATTTGGATAACAGATATGATAACAAATAAGATAACAGATAGGATAACAGATAAGATAACAGATATGACAACTAAAATTCAAATGCTCATAACTTTTGCTACGATTGTCTGTTTGAGGCCCACTATATATATCAAAACGCTCAGAATTCAGAGGAGAATCTAGATAAGGGGATTTGTTCCACGATTTTCTTTCAAAAAAAACACCTCTAAATGCCTCAATTTCGTGTTCAAAGATCAAACACCCACTTTTTGTTTTTCAAATTTTTTTTGCAATTTTTTTTTGACACAGTGTGAAAGACACAAGAAACAAGAACAAGGATGTGACAAGAACAAGAACGCAAATAACAGAACACAAGACGCAAACAAAAACGAAACAAGATGTAAACAAGAACGCAAATAACAGAACAAGGACAAAAACACGAACCTAGACAAATTACAAAGCAAAAAAAATAGGATAGGATAGGATAGAACCTGTATCAAGAGCCAAAGCTCTGATACCAGATGATGTGAATCTTACGGGGCGGATCGTTTGATACAGGTTACAGAGATTTGGATGACGCCACTTCCAAAGAGGGAAGATAAGTCAGGGTAGACGCCACTTCCAGTGAAGGAAGATAAGTCTGGGTAGACGCCACTTCCGGTGAAGGAAGATAAGTCAGGATAGACGCCACAAGGATTACCTTGATAAGTTTGATAATTGGTTCAACCAGGAACCTAAAGAGAAACTCTCACCATATTTTATCAAATGCCTAAAGTTTTTTTTATTCAAAACAAAAACCCATACTTATAGTGTAGCTGAACAAAAAGATAAAAATAGACATGGGCCTTCTAAATAGTTTGGGCCAAAATTACAATAAATAAAAATTATAACTAAAAAATATATTTAACTTGGGCCTTCAGCAACAATTAATAGTCTTGATAGTGTCTCTGCCTCTGGGCCTTCATCCTTCTCCACTTGGGCCTTCATCCTTCTCCACTTGGGCCTTCGTCCTTCTCCACTTGGGCCTTTAGACTGTATTTGGCCTGTTTCATGATTCTCATCAGTATAACTTTCATTCTTCTTTGCAATTTGCACCTTCACTTGGTCATACAATCTTTTCACATACTCAACTTGATGAGGACATGACCAAGAGCAAGGGCAAGGATCCACTTGAAGGACTTGGAGGACCTATGACAAGGGCTAGAGCAAGGAAAGCCAAGGAAGCTCTTCAACAAGTGCTGTCCATACTGTTTGAATACAAGCCCAAGTTTCAAGGAGAAAAGTCCAAGGTTGTGAGTTGTATCATGGCCCAAATGGAGGAGGACTAAATGACACCACTTTGTCTCAATTTTTAGAGTGTTTAGTTTGTCTAAATAATGGCCCAATCCTTGTAAAGTTGGCTGACCAAAAATATGTTTTGGGTTAATCAATTAAAAGGGCTTTAGTTAGGTTTAGTTCAAGTTGTAATAAGGGCCCAATTGGCAACCTAGGCATCAGCCTTTTGGGAGACCAAATGGTGGCTGACTTGTTACGCTCGAAATTGAACAACGGAGGCTCTCGAGAAATTCAAATGGTCATAAGTTTTGAAACGGAAGTTCGATTCTGGCGCATAATATATCGAGAAGCATGAAATTGAAAACCGGAAGCTCTCGAGAAATTCAAATGGTCATAACTTGTCACACGGAAGTCCGATTCAGGGGCATAATATACCGAGACGCTCGAAATTGAACAACAGAAGCTCTCGAGAAATTCAAACGGTATATCGAGAAGGTCGGAATTGAACAACAGAAGCTCTCGAGAAATTCAAATGGTCATAACTTTTCAAACGGTAGTCTGATTAAGGTGCATAATATATCGAGAAGATTGAAATTGAACAACGGAAGATGTTGAGAAATTCAAATGGTGATAATTTATCACACAGAAGTACGATTCAGGCGCATAATATATCGACACGCTCGAAATTGAACAACGGAAGCTATCGAGAAATTCAAATGGTCATAACTTTTCAAATGGAAGTTCGATTCAGGCGCATAATATATCGAGAAGCTTGAAATTGAACAACGGAGGCTCTCGAGAAATTCAAATGGTCATAATTTGTCACACGGAAGTCCGATTCAGGCGCATAATATATCGAGACGCTCGAAATTGAACAACGGAAGCTCTCGAGAAATTCAAATGGTCATAAGTTTTGAAACGGAAGTTCCATTCAGGCGCATAATATATCGAAAATCATGAAATTGAACAACGGAAGCTCTCGAGAAATTCAAATGTTCATAACTTGTCACACGGAAGTTCGATTCAGGGGCATAATATACCGAGACGCTCGAAATTGAACAACAGAAGCTCTCGAGAAATTCAAATGGTCATAACTTGTCACACGGAGGTCCGATTCCGGTGGATAGTATATCGAGAAGGTCGAAATTGAAAAACGGAAGCTCTCGAGAAATTCAAATGGTCATACCTTTTCAAACGGTAGTCCGATTAAGGTGCATAATATATCGAGAAGGTCGGAATTGAACAACGGAAGCTCTCGAGAAATTCAAATGGTCATAACTTTTCAAACGGTAATCCGATTAAGGTGCATAATATATCGAGAAGATTGAAATTGAACAACGGAAGCTCTCGAGAAATTCAAATGGCCATAAGTTTTCAACGGAAGTTCGATTCAGGCGCACAATATATCGAGAAGCATAAAATTGACAACGGAAGCTATCGGAGAAATTCAATGGTCATAACTTGTCACACGGAAGTCCGATCAGGGCATATATTTCGAGACGCTCGAAATTGAACAACAGAAGCTCTCGAGAAATTCAAATGGTCATAACTTGTCACACGGGGGTCCGATTCCGGTGGGCAGTATATCGAGAAGGTCGGAATTGAAAAACGGAAGCTCATTGGAATTGCAATTGGTCTTTACTTTCCATGCGGTAGTCTCGATTCATGGTGCATTAATATATCGATGAAGATAGAAATTGATCAACAGTAAGCTGGTTGAGTAATTCAATCTGGTCATTAGCTTATCACGCGGGAAGTTCCGATTCAGCGCGCATAATATATCGACACGCTCGAAATTGAACTATGGAAGCTCTCGAGAAATTCAAATGGTCATAACTTGTCACACGGAGGTCCGATTCCGGCGGATAGTTTATCGAGAAGGTCGGAATTGAACAACGGAAGCTCTCGAGAAATTCAAATGGTCATAACTTTTCAAACGGTAATCCGATTAAGGTGCATAATATATCGAGAAGATTGAAATTGAACAACGGAAGCTCTCGAGAAATACAAATGGCCATAAGTTTTGAAACGGAAGTTCGATTCAAGCGCATAATAAATCGAGAAGCATGAAATTGAACAACGGAAGCTATCGAGAGATTCAAATGGTCATAACTTGTCACACGGAAGTCCGATTCAGGGGCATAATATACCGAGACGCTCGAAATTGAACAACAGAAGCTCTCGAGAAATTCAAATGGTCATAATTTTTCAAACGGTAGTCCGATTAAGGTGCATAATTGATGTGAATCTTACGGGGCGGATCGTTTGATACAGGCTACGAAGGTTTGGATGACGCCACTTCCAGTGAAGGAAGATAAGTCATGGTAGACGCCACTTCCAGTAAAGGAAGATAAGTCTGGGTAGACGCCACTTCCGGTTAAGGAAGATAAGTCTGGGTAGACGCCACTTCCAGTGAAGGAAGATAAGTCTGGGTAGACGCCACAAGGATTTCCTTGATAAGTCTGATAATTGGTTCAACAAGGAACCCAGAGAGAAACTCTCACCAAATTTTATCAAATGTCAAAAGTTTTTTTTATTCAAAACAAAAACCAATACTTATAGTGTATCTGAACAAAAAGATAAAAATAGACATGGGCCTTCTAAACAGTTTGGGCCAAAATTACAATAAATAAAAATTATAACTAAAAAATATATTTAACTTGGGCCTTCAGCAACAATTAATAGTCTTGATAGTGTCTCTGCCTCTGGGCCTTCATCCTTCTCCACTTGGGCCTTCATCCTTCTCCACTCGGGGGCTTTGTCCTTCTCCACTTGGGCCTTCGTCCTTCTCCACTTGGGCCTTTAGACTGTATTTGGCCTGTTTCATGATTCTCATCATTCCCTCCTTCTTGGAAAACATTTGTCCTCAAATGTCTAGGATCATCACCGGATTCAAGTACCACTTCCTTCCTTTTCTTGTTGACTTGCTTGGTATAGCTTTCATTCTTCTTTGCAATTTGCACCTTCACTTGGTCATACAATCTTTTCACATACTCAACTTTGACCTGTGCATCCTTATGCTGAGTCTCTTGGGGCTTGCTGTTGTAAGTTGGCTTGTTAGGCAATGAAGCTTCTAGAAGGAGATCAACTTGATGTTCTATGCTTCTTGAAGGTGGCAGTCCATGAGGAATCTCCTTGGAAAAGACATCTTTAAATTCCTGCAATAAGGGTTGAACACTAGGAGAAACATAAATAGTTAACTGATTAGAATTATCACTCTCTCTCTTTTGTGTATCACTCTTTTCCTCGGGTGTATCACTCTTCTTTTTCATATTCCTTTGTGGAGCCTCACTATTTTCTTTCTCTTGTTCTCTCTTTTCTCTCATTCTGATTTGGTCATCACACACTTCTCTAGGGGATAGAGGTTTAAGAGTAAACAAGGAAGATTTGGTCAACAAACGTTGCATTTGTGTAGTCCACGCGTCCAGAAATAAGCGTTGAGATTCGTCCAGTTGATGATATACACCACCATTGTCACCAGCTCTTGCCATGATTAAGGAACAAAGAATTTTGCAGTAAATTAAAAAAAATAAAATTCAGGACCTCACCACACTCTACTCACGTGTTTCTCTCTTTAATGGTAGTTCACTCGTGTTTGATGCTCTCAATATAGGCTTTTGTGTGATGTTTTCACTCTTGCCTTTTACCACTCACTCCCTCTTAAGTTCCTGGATGGACCGAATTAGACACACAAGGTAATATAAAATAAAAGGAAAGACAATATAATTATCAGAGTAACAGATTTGATTTGGGATAACAACTTGGACTTGATTTGGATAGCAGATTGGATTTGATTTGGATAACAGATTAGATTTGGATAACAAATCTGATTTGGATAACAGATTAGATTTGGATAACAAATCTGATTTGGATAAAAAATTTTGATTTGATTTGATTTGGATAAATAGATCAGATTTGGGATAACAAATTAGATTTAATTTGGATAACAGATATGATAACAAATAAGATAACAGATAGGATAACAGATAGATAACAGATATGACAACTAAACTTCAAATGCTCATAACTTTTGCTACGGTTGTCTGTTTGAGGCCCACTATATATCAAAACGCTCAGAATTCAGAGGAGAATCTAGATAAGGGGATTTGTTCCACGATTTTCTTTCAAAAAAAAACACCTCTAAATGCCTCAATTTCGTGTTCAAAGATCAAACACCCACTTTTTTTTTCAAATTTTTTTTGCAATTTTTTTTTGACAGTGTGAAAGACACAAGAAACAAGAACAAGGACGTGACAAGAACAAGAACGCAAATAACAGAACACAAGACGCAAACAAAAACGAAACAAGATGTAAACAAGAACGCAAATAACAGAACAAGGACAAAAACACGAACCTAGACAAATTACAAAGAAAAAAAAATAGGATAGGATAGGATAGAACCTGTATCAAGAGCCAAAGCTCTGATACCAGATGATGTGAACCTGAGTAGGAGTGGATCGTTTGATACAGGCTACGGAGGTTTGGATGACGCCACTTCCGATGAAGGAAGATAAGTCAGGGTAGACGCCACAAGGATTACCTTGATAAGTCTGAGATTGGTTCAACAAGGAACTCAGAGAGAAACTCTCACCCAATTTTATCAAAATGCCAAAAGTTTTTTTTATTCAAAACAAAAACCAATACTTATAGTGTATCTGAACAAAAAGATAAAAATAGACATGGGTCTTCTAAACAGGTTGGGCCAAAATTACAATAAATAAAAATTATAACTAAAAAGAACATATTTATTATGGGCCTTCAAATTAATCTGGGCATTCAGCATCAATTAATAGTCTTGATAGTGTCTCTGCCTCTGGGCCTTCATCCTTCTCCACTCGGGGGCTTTGTCCTTCTCCACTTGGGCCTTCGTTCTTCTCCACTTGGGCCTTTAGCCTGTATTTGGCCAGTTTCATGATTCTCATCACATAATATATCGAGACGCTAGAAATTAAACAACGAATACTCTCGAGAAATTCAAATGGTTGTAACTTGTCACACGGAAGTCCGATTCTGGCGCATAATATATCGAGAAGCTTGAAATTGAACCACGAATGCTCTCGAGAAATTCAAATGGTCATAACTTGTCACACGGATGTCCGATTCAGGTGCATACTATATGTAGACGCTCAAAATTGAACAAGGAAAGCTCTCGAGAAATTCATATGGTCATAACTTGTCACACGGATGTCCAATTCAGGCGCATAGTACATCGAGACACTCGAAATTGAACAACGAATGCTCTCGAGAAACTCAATTGGTCATAACTTTTCAAACGGAAGTCTGATTCAGTTGCATAATATATCGAGACGCTCGAAATTAAAATACGAAAGCCATCGAGAAACTCAAATGGCCATAAATTGTCACATGGAGGTCCGATTAAGGCGCATAATATATCGAGACGCTCGAAATAAAACAACGAATACTCTCGAAAAATTCAAATTGTCGTAACTTGTCACACGGAAGTCCGTTTCAGGCGCATAATATATCGAGAAGCTTGAAATTGAACCACGAATGCTCTCGAAAAATTCAAATGGTCATAACTTGTCACACGGATGTCCGATTCAGGCGCATGCTATATCTAGACGCTCAAAATTGAACAACGAGAGCTCTCAGGAAATTCATATGGTCATAACTTGTCACACGGAAGTCCGATTCAGGCGCATAGTACATCGAGACACTCAAAATTGAACAACGAATGCTCTCGACAAATTCAAATGGTCATAAATTTTCAAACGGAAGTCCGATTCAGGCGCATAATATATCGAGAAGGTTGAAATTGAACCACGAATGCTCTCGAGAAATTCAAATGGTCATAAATTGTCACACGGAAGTCCGATTCAGGCGCATAATACATCGAGAGGCTTTAAATGGAACAACGAATACTCTCGAGAAATTCAAATGGTCGTAACTTGTCACACGGAACTCCGATTCAGGCGCGAAATATATCGAGAAGCTTGAAATTGAACCACGAATGCTCTCGAGAAATTCAAATGGTCATAACTTGTCACACGGATGTCCGATTCAGGCACACACTATATCTAGACTCTCAGAATTGAACAACGAAAGCCCTCGAGAAATTCATATGGTCATAACTTGTCACACGGAAGTCCTATTCAGGCGCATAGTACATCGAGACGCTCGAAATTAAACAACGAATGCTCTCGAGAAATTCAAATGGTCATAACTTTTTCAACAGAAGTCCGATTTAGGCGCATAATATATCGAGAAGGTTTAAATTGAACCACGAATGCTCTCGAGAAATTCAAATGGTCATAACTTGTCACACTGAAGTCCGATTCAGGCGCATACTATACCTAGACGCTCAAAATTGAACAACGAAAGCTCTCGACAAATTCATATGGTCATAACTTGTCACACGGAAGTCCGATTCAGGCGCATACTATATCTAGACGCTCAAAATTGAACAACGAAGCTCTCGAGAATTCAAATGGTCATAACTTGTCACACGGAAGTCCGATTTAGGCGCATACTATATCAAGACGCTCGAAATTGAACAACCAATACTCTCGAGAAATTCAAACGGTCGTAACTTGTCACACGGAAATCCGATTCAGGCACATAATATATCGAGAAGTTTGAAATTGAACAATGATTGCTCTCGAGAATTCAAATGGTCATAACTTGTCACACGGAAGTCCGATTTAGGCGCATACTATATCTAGACGCTCGAAATTGAACAACCAATACTCTCGAGAAATTCAAACGGTCGTAACTTGTCACACGGAAATCCGATTCAGGCGCATAATATATCAAGAACCTTTAAATTGAACCAGGAATGCTCTCGAGAAATTCAAATGGTCATAACTTGTCACACGGAAGTCCGATTCAGGTGCATACTATATCTAGACGCTCAAAATTGAACAACGAAAGCTCTCGAGAAATTCATATGGTCATAACTTGTCACACGGAAGACCGATTCAGGCGCATATTACATTGAGAAGCTCGAAATTGAACAACGAATGCTCTCGAGAAATTCAAATGGTCATAACTTTTCAAACAGAAGTCCGATTCAGGTGCATAATATATCGAGAAGCTTGAAATTGAACAACGGATGCTCTCCAGAAACTCAAATGGTCATAACTTTTCACACGGAAGTGCGATTCAGGCGCATAATATATCGAGAAGATTGAAATTGAACAACGATTGCTTTCGAGAATTCAAATGGTCATAACTTGTCACACGGAAGTCTGATTCAGGCGCATAATACATCGGGACACTCGAAATTGAACAAAGAATGCTCTCGAAAAGTTCAAATGGTCATAACTTTTCAAACGGAATTCCGATTCAGGCGCATAATATATCGAGAAGCTTGAAATTCAACAACGGATGCTCTCCAGAAACTCAAATGGTCATAACTTATCACACGGAGGTCCGATTGAGGCGCATAATATATCGAGTCGCTCGAAATTAAACATCGAATACTCTCGAGAAATTCAAATGGTCGTAACTTGTCACACAGAAGTATGATTCAGGCACATAATATATCGAGAAGCTTGAAATTGAACAACGGAAGCTCTGAAGAAACTCAAATGGTCAAAACATATCACACGGAGGTCCGATTCAAACGTATAATATATCGAGACGTTCGAAATTGAAAACCAAATGCTCTTGAGAAATTCAAATGGTCATAACTTCTCACATGAAAGTACGATTCAGGCGCATAATATATCTAGAGCCTCGAAATTGAACATCGGAACATCTCGAGAAATTGCAAGGGTCATAAATTTTCACACGGAACTCCGATTCTGGCGCATAATACATTGAGACGCTCGAAATTCAACAACGAATGCTCTCAAAAAATTCAAATGGTCATAACTTTTCAAACAGAAGTCTGATTCAGGCGCATAATATATCGAGAAGCTTGAAATTGAACAACGGAAGCTCTCCAGATACTCAAATGGTCCTAACTTATCAAACGGAAGTCCGATTCAGGCGCATAATATATCGAGAAGCTTGAAATTGAACAACGATTGCTCTCGAGAATTCAAATGGTCATAACTTGTCACACGGAAGTCCGATTTAGGCGCATACTATATCTAGACGCTCGAAATTGAACAACCAATACTCTCGAGAAATTAAAACGGTCGTAACTTGTTACACGGAAATCCGATTCAGGCGCATAATATATCGAGAAGTTTGAAATTGAACAACGATTGCTCAAGAGAATTCAAATGGTCATAACTTGTCACACGGAAGTCCGATTTAGGCGCATACTATATCTAGACGCTCGAAATTGAACAACCAATACTCTCGAGAAATTCAAACGGTCGTAACTTGTCACACGGAAATCCGATTCAGGCGCATAATATATCAAGAACCTTTAAATTGAACCAGGAATGCTCTCGAGAAATTCAAATGGTCATAACTTGTCACACGGATTTCCGATTCAGGTGCATACTATATCTAGACGCTCAAAATTGAACAACGAAAGCTCTCGAGAAATTCATATGGTCATAACTTATCACACGGAAGTCCGATTCAGGCGCATATTACATTGAGAAGCTCGAAATTGAACAACGAATGCTCTCGAGAAATTCAAATGGTCATAACTTTTCAAACAGAAGTCCGATTCAGGCGCATAATATATCGAGAAGCTTGAAATTGAACAACGGATGCTCTCTAGAAACTCAAATGGTCATAACTTATCACACAGAAGTCCGATTCAGGCGCATAATATATCGAGAAGATTGAAATTGAACAACGATTGCTCTCGAGAATTCAAATGGTCATAACTTGTCACACGGAAGTCCGATTTAGGCGCATACTATATTCTAGACGCTCGAAATTGAACAACCAATACTCTCGAGAAATTCAAACGGTCGTAACTTGTTTACACGGAAATCCGATTCAGGCGCATAATATATCGAGAAGCTTGAAATTGAACCACGAATGCTCTCGAGAAATTCATATGGTCATAACTTGTCACACGGAAGTCCGATTCAGGCGCATAATACATCGAGACGCTCGAAATTGAAAAACGAATGCTCTCGATAAATTGGAATGGTCATAACTTTTCAAACGGAAGTCTGATTCAGGCCAATAATATGTTGAAACGCTCGAAATTGAACAACGAAAGCTATCGAGAAACTCAAATGGTCATAAATTGTCACACGGAAGTCCGATTCAGGCGCATAATACATCGAGACGCTCGAAATTGAACAACGAATGCTCTCGAGAAATTCAAATGGTCATAACTTTTCAAACGGAAGTCCGATTTAGGCGCATAATATATCGAGAAGGTTGAAATTGAACCACGAATGCTCTCGAGAAATTCAAATGGTCATAACTTGTTACACGGAAGTCCGATTCAGGCGCATACTATATCTAGACGCTCGAAATTGAACATGGAAAGCTCTCGAGAAATTGATATTGGTCATAACTTGTCACATGGAAGTCCGATTCCGGCGCATAATTCATCGAGATGCTTGAATTTGAACAACGAATGCTCTCGAGAAATTCAAATGGTCATAACTTTTCAACCGGAAGTCCGATTCAGGCGCATAATATATCGAGAAGCTTGAAATTGAAGAACGGAAGCTCTCCAGAAACTCAAATGGAAATAACTTATTACACGGAGGTCTGATTGAGGCGCATAATATATCGAGACGCTCGAAATTAAACAACGAATACTCTCAAAAAATTCAAATGGTCGTAACTTGTCATACGAAAGTCCGATTCAGACGCATAATATATCGAGAAGCTTGAAATTGAACAATGGAAGCTCTCCAGAAACTCGAATGGAAATAACTTATCACACGGAGGTCCGATTGAGGTGCATAATATATCTAGACGCTCGAAATTAAACAACGAATACTCTCAAGAAATTCAAATGGTCGTAACTTGTCACACGGAAGTTCGATTCAGGCGCATAATATATCGAGACGCTCGAAATTGAACAACGAAAGATTTGGAGAAAATTCAAATGGTCATAACTTTTCTAACGGATGTCCGATTCAGGCACATAATATATCGAGAAGCTTGAAATTTAACAACGGAAGCTCTCAAGAAACTCAAATGGTCATAACATATCACACGAAG
>NC_038251.2:40142987-40148533 GCF_000004515.6 Glycine max | reverse complement strand
TCAAATGGTCGTACTTTTCAATGGAAGTCCAATTTAGGCGCATAATTTATCGAGAAGGTTGAAATTGAACCACGAATGCTCTCGAGAAATTCAAATGGTTATAAAATGTCACACGGAAGTCCGATTCAGGCGCATAATACATCGAGACGCTCGAAATTGAACAAAGAATGCTCTCGAGAAATTCAAATGGTCATAACTTTTCAAACGGAAGTCCGATTCAGGCGCATAATATATCGAGAAGGTTGAAATTGAACCACGAATGCTCTCGAGAAATTCAAATGGTCATAACTTGTCACACGGAAGTCCGATTCAGGCGCATACTATATCTAGACGCTCAAAATTGAACAACGAAAGCTCTCGAGAAATTCATATGGTCATAACTTGTCACACGAAAGTCCGATTCAGGCACATAATACATCGAGACGCTCGAAATTGAACAACGAATGCTCTCGAGGAATTCAAATGGTCATAAATTTTCAAACAGAAGTCCGATTTAGGCGCATAATATATCGAGAAGCTTGGAATTGAACAACGGATGATCTCCAGAAACTCAAATGGTCATAACTTATCACACGGAGGTCCGATTGAGGCGCAAAATATATCGAGACGCTCGAAATTAAACAACGAATACTCTCGAGAAATTCAAATGGTCGTAACGTGTCACACATAAGTCCGATTCAGGCGCATAATATATAGAGAAGCTTGAAATTGAACCACGGAAGCTCTCCAGAAACTCAAATGGTCATAACTTATCACACGGAGGTCCGATTGAGGCGTATAATATGTCGAGACGCTCGAAATTAAACACCGAATACTCTCGAGAAATTCAAATGGTCGTAACTTGTCATACGAAAGTCCGATTCAGGCGCATAATATATCGAGACGCTCGAAATTGAACAACGAAAGCTCTAGAGAAATTCAAATGGTCATAACTTTTCAAACGGAAGTCCGATTCAGGCACATAATATATATAGAAGCTTGAAATTGAACAACGGAAGCTCTCAAGAAACTCAAATGGTCATAACATATCACACGGAGGTCCGATTCAGGCGTATAATATATTGAGACGTCGGAATTGAAAACCGAATGCTCTCGAGAATTTCATATGGACATAACTTGTCACATGAAAGTACGATTCAGGCGCATAAAATATCCAGACCCTCGAAATTGAACATCGGAACCTCTCGAGAAATTCCAAGGGTCATAAATTTTCACACGGAAGTTCGATTCGGGCGCATCACATATCGAGCCGCTTTAAATTGAAAATCGGAAGCTCTCCAGAAATTCAAATGGTCGTAACTTTTCAAATGGAAGTCCAATTTAGGCGCATAATATATCGAGAAGGTTGAAATTGAACCACGAATGCTCTCGAGAAATTCAAATGGTTATAAAATGTCACACGGAAGTCCGATTCAGGCGCATAATACATCGAGACGCTCGAAATTGAACAAAGAATGCTCTCGAGAAATTCAAATGGTCATAACTTTTCAAACGGAAGTCCGATTCAGGCGCATAATATATCGAGAAGGTTGAAATTGAACAACGAATGCTCTCAAAAAATTCAAATGGTCATAACTTTTCAAACAGAAGTCTGATTCAGGCGCATAATATATCGAGAAGCTTGAAATTGAACAACGGAAGCTCTCCAGATACTCAAATGGTCCTAACTTATCAAACGGAAGTCCGATTCAGGCGCATAATATATCGAGAAGCTTGAAATTGAACAACGATTGCTCTCGAGAATTCAAATGGTCATAACTTGTCACACGGAAATCCGATTTAGGCGCATACTATATCTAGACGCTCGAAATTGAACAACCAATACTCTCGAGAAATTCAAACGGTCGTAACTTGTTACACGGAAATCCGATTCAGGCGCATAATATATCGAGAAGCTTGAAATTGAACAACGATTGCTCTCGACAATTCAAATGGTCATAACTTGTCACACGGAAGTCCGATTTAGGCATATACTATATCTAGACGCTCGAAATTGAGCAACCAATACTCTCGAGAAATTCAAACGGTCGTAACTTGTCAGACGGAAATCCGATTCAGGCGCATAATATATCGAGAAGCTTGAAATTGAACAACGATTGCTCTCGAGAATTCAAATGGTCATAACTTGTCACACGGAAGTCCGATTTAGGCGCATACTATATCTAGACGCTCGAAATTGAACAACCAATACTCTCGAGAAATTCAAACGGTCGTAACTTGTCACACGGAAATCCGATTCAGGCGCATAATATATCAAGAACCTTTAAATTGAACCAGGAATGCTCTCGAGAAATTCAAATGGTCATAACTTGTCACATGGAAGTCCGATTCAGGTGCATACTATATCTAGACGCTCAAAATTGAACAACGAAAGCTCTCGAGAAATTAATATGGTCACAACTTGTCACACGGAAGTCCGATTCAGGCGCATATTACATTGAGAAGCTCGAAATTGAACAACGAATGCTCTCGAGAAATTCAAATGGTCATAACTTTTCAAACAGAAGTCCGATTCTTGACGTCAACGGCAGCACGTTTCTAATTGAACAACGGATGCTCTCCAGAAACTCAAATGGTCATAACTTTTCACACGGAAGTCCGATTCAGGCGCATAATATATCGAGAAGATTGAAATTGAACAACGATTGCTCTCGAGAATTCAAATGGTCATAACTTGTCACACGGAAGTCCGATTCAGGCGCATAATACATTGAGACGCTCGAAATTGAAGAACGGAATCTCTCGAGAAATTCAAATGGTCATAACTTTTCAAAGGGAAGTCTGATTCAAGTGCATACTATGTCGAGACGCTCGAAATTGAACAACGAAAGTTGTTGAGAAATTCAAATGGTCATAAATTTTCACACGGAAGTCCGATTAAGGCACATAATATATGGAGACGCTCGAAATTGAACAACGGAAGCTCTCGAGAAATTCAAATGGACATAACTTTTTAACTGGAAGTCTGATTCAGGCGCATAATATATCGAAAAGCTTGAAATTGAACAACGGAAGCTCTCCAGAAATTCAAATGGTCATAACTTTTCAAATGGAAGTCCGATTCAGGTGCATACTATGTGGAGACGCTCGAAATTGAACAACGGAAGCTCTCCAGAAACTCAAATGGTCATAACTTATCAAACGGAAGTCCGATTCAGGCGCATAATATATCGAGAAGCTTGAAATTAAACAACGATTGCTCTCGAGAATTCAAATGGTCATAACTTGTCACACGGAAGTCCGATTTAGGCGCATACTATATCAAGACGCTCGAAATTGAACAACCAATACTCTCGAGAAATTCAAACGGTCGTAACTTGTCACACGGAAATCCGATTCAGGCACATAATATATCGAGAAGTTTGAAATTGAACAATGATTGCTCTCGAGAATTCAAATGGTCATAACTTGTCACACGGAAGTCCGATTTAGGCGCATACTATATCTAGACGCTCGAAATTGAACAACCAATACTCTCGAGAAATTCAAACGGTCGTAACTTGTCACCGGAAATCCGATTCAGGCGCATAATATATCAAGAACCTTTAAATTGAACCAGGAATGCTCTCGAGAAATTCAAATGGTCATAACTTGTCACACGGAAGTCCGATTCAGGTGCATACTATATCTAGACGCTCAAAATTGAACAACGAAAGCTCTCAAGAAATTCATATGGTCATAACTTGTCACACGGAAGTCCGATTCAGGCGCATATTACATTGAGAAGCTCGAAATTGAACAACGAATGCTCTCGAGAAATTCAAATGGTCATAACTTTTCAAACAGAAGTCCGATTCAGGCGCATAATATATCGAGAAGCTTGAAATTGAACAACGGATGCTCTCCAGAAACTCAAATGGTCATAACTTATCACACGGAAGTCCGATTCAGGCGCATAATATATCGAGAAGATTGAAATTGAACAACGATTGCTCTCGAGAATTCAAATGGTCATAACTTGTCACACGGAAGTATGATTCAGGCGCATAATACATCGGGACACTCAAAATTGAACAAAGAATGCTCTCGAAAAATTCAAATGGTCATAACTTTTCAAACGGAATTCCGATTTAGGCGCATAATATATCGAGAAGCTTGAAATTGAACAACGGATGCTCTCCAGAAACTCAAATGGTCATAACTTATCACACGGAGGTCCGATTGAGGCGCATAATATATCGAGTCGCTCGAAATTAAACATTGAATACTCTCGAGAAATTCAAATGGTCGTAACTTGTCACACAGAAGTCTAATTCAGGCACATAATATATCGAGAAGCTTGAAATTGAACAACGGAAACTCTCAAGAAACTCAAATGGTCATAACATATCACACGGAGGTCCGATTCAGGCGTATAATATATCTAGACGTTCGAAATTGAAAACCAAATGCTCTCGAGAAATTCAAATGGTCATAACTTGTCACATGAAAGTACGATTCAGGAGCATAATATATCCAGACCCTCGAAATTGAACATCGGAACATCTCGAGAAATTCCAAGGGTCATAAATTTTCACACGGAAGTCCGATTCAAGCGCATAATACATCGAGACGCTCGAAATTGAACAACGAATACTCTCGAGCAATTCAAGTGGTCATAACTTTTCAAACAGAAGTCCGATTCAGGCGCTTAATATATCGAGAAGCGTGAAATTGAACAACGGAAGCTCTCGAGAAACTCCAATGGTCATAACTTATCACACGGAAGTCCGATTCAGGAGCATAATATATCGAGAAGCTTGAAATTGAACAACGATTGCTCTCGAGAATTCAAATGGTCATAACTTGTCACACGGAAGTCCGATTTAGGCGCATACTATATCAAGACGCTCGAAATTGAACAACCAATACTCTCGAGAAATTCAAACGGTCGTAACTTGTCACACGGAAATCCGATTCAGGCACATAATATATCGAGAAGTTTGAAATTGAACAATGATTGCTCTCGAGAATTCAAATGGTCATAACTTGTCACACGGAAGTCCGATTTAGGCGCATACTATATCTAGACGCTCGAAATTGAACAACCAATACTCTCGAGAAATTCAAACGGTCGTAACTTGTCACACGGAAATCCGATTCAGGCGCATAATATATCAAGAACCTTTAAATTGAACCAGGAATGCTCTCGAGAAATTCAAATGGTCATAACTTGTCACACGGAAGTCCGATTCAGGTGCATACTATATCTAGACGCTCAAAATTGAACAACGAAAGCTCTCGAGAAATTCATATGGTCATAACTTGTCACACGGAAGACCGATTCAGGCGCATATTACATTGAGAAGCTCGAAATTGAACAACGAATGCTCTCGAGAAATTCAAATGGTCATAACTTTTCAAACAGAAGTCCGATTCAGGTGCATAATATATCGAGAAGCTTGAAATTGAACAACGGATGCTCTCCAGAAACTCAAATGGTCATAACTTATCACACGGAAGTCCGATTCAGGCGCATAATATATCGAGAAGATTGAAATTGAACAACGATTGCTCTCGAGAATTCAAATGGTCATAACTTGTCACACGGAAGTATGATTCAGGCG
>NC_038251.2:40139508-40142887 GCF_000004515.6 Glycine max | reverse complement strand
ATATCGAGAAGCTTGAAATTGAACAACGGATGCTCTCCAGAAACTCAAATGGTCATAACTTATCACACGGAGGTCCGATTGAGGCGCATAATATATCGAGTCGCTCGAAATTAAACATCGAATACTCTCGAGAAATTCAAATGGTCGTAACTTGTCACACAGAAGTCTGATTCAGGCACATAATATATCGAGAAGCTTGAAATTGAACAACGGAAGCTCTGAAGAAACTCAAATGGTCAAAACATATCACACGGAGGTCCGATTCAAACGTATAATATATCGAGACGTTCGAAATTGAAAACCAAATGCTCTTGAGAAATTCAAATGGTCATAACTTCTCACATGAAAGTACGATTCAGGCGCATAATATATCTAGAGCCTCGAAATTGAACATCGGAACATCTCGAGAAATTCCAAGGGTCATAAATTTTCACACGGAACTCCGATTCAGGCGCATAATACATTGAGACGCTCGAAATTGAACAACGAATGCTCTCGAAAAATTCAAATGGTCATAACTTTTCAAACAGAAGTCTGATTCTGGCACATAATATATCGAGAAGCTTGAAATTGAACAACGGAAGCTCTCCAGAAACTCAAATGGTCATAACTTATCAAACGGAAGTCCGATTCAGGCGCATAATATATCGAGAAGCTTGAAATTGAACAACGATTGCTCTCGAGAATTCAAATGGTCATAACTTGTCACACGGAAGTCCGATTTAGGCGCATACTATATCAAGACGCTCGAAATTGAACAACCAATACTCTCGAGAAATTCAAACGGTCGTAACTTGTCACGCGGAAATCCGATTCAGGCACATAATATATCGAGAAGTTTGAAATTGAACAATGATTGCTCTCGAGAATCAAATGGTCATAACTTGTCACACGGAAGTCCGATTTAGGCGCATACTATATCTAGACGCTCGAAATTGAACAACCAATACTCTCGAGAAATTCAAACGGTCGTAACTTGTCACACGGAAATCCGATTCAGGCGCATAATATATCAAGAACCTTTAAATTGAACCAGGAATGCTCTCGAGAAATTCAAATGGTCATAACTTGTCACACGGAAGTCCGATTCAGGTGCATACTATATCTAGACGCTCAAAATTGAACAACGAAAGCTCTCGAGAAATTCATATGGTCATAACTTGTCACACGGAAGACCGATCAGGCGCATATTACATTGAGAAGCTCGAAATTGAACAACGAATGCTCTCGAGAAATTCAAATGGTCATAACTTTTCAAACAGAAGTCCGATTCAGGTGCATAATATATCGAGAAGCTTGAAATTGAACAACGGATGCTCTCCAGAAACTCAAATGGTCATAACTTTTCACACGGAAGTGCGATTCAGGCGCATAATATATCGAGAAGATTGAAATTGAACAACGATTGCTTTCGAGAATTCAAATGGTCATAACTTGTCACACGGAAGTCTGATTCAGGCGCATAATACATCGGGACACTCGAAATTGAACAAAGAATGCTCTCGAAAAATTCAAATGGTCATAACTTTTCAAACGGAATTCCGATTCAGGCGCATAATATATCGAGAAGCTTGAAATTGAACAACGGATGCTCTCCAGAAACTCAAATGGTCATAACTTATCACACGGAGGTCCGATTGAGGCGCATAATATATCGAGTCGCTCGAAATTAAACATCGAATACTCTCGAGAAATTCAAATGGTCGTAACTTGTCACACAGAAGTCTGATTCAGGCACATAATATATCGAGAAGCTTGAAATTGAACAACGGAAGCTCTGAAGAAACTCAAATGGTCAAAACATATCACACGGAGGTCCGATTCAAACGTATAATATATCGAGACGTTCGAAATTGAAAACCAAATGCTCTTGAGAAATTCAAATGGTCATAACTTCTCACATGAAAGTACGATTCAGGCGCATAATATATCTAGAGCCTCGAAATTGAACATCGGAACATCTCGAGAAATTCCAAGGGTCATAAATTTTCACACGGAACTCCGATTCAGGCGCATAATACATTGAGACGCTCGAAATTGAACAACGAATGCTCTCAAAAAATTCAAATGGTCATAACTTTTCAAACAGAAGTCTGATTCAGGCGCATAATATATCGAGAAGCTTGAAATTGAACAACGGAAGCTCTCCAGATACTCAAATGGTCCTAACTTATCAAACGGAAGTCCGATTCAGGCGCATAATATATCGAGAAGCTTGAAATTGAACAACGATTGCTCTCGAGAATTCGAATGTTCATAACTTTTCACAGGATGTCCGATTCGCAGACATAACTCACCTAGACGCTCGAAATTGAACAACGAATGTTCTCGAGAAATTCAAATGGTCGTAACTTGTCACACGGCAATCCGATTCAGGCGCATAATATATCAAGAAGCTTGAAATTGAACCACGAATGCTCTCGAGAAATTCATATGGTCATAACTTGTCACACGGAAGTCCGATTCAGGCGCATAATACATCGAGACGCTCGAAATTGAAAAACGAATGCTCTCGATAAATTGGAATGGTCATAACTTTTCAAACGGAAGTCTGATTCAGTTGCATAATATATCGAGACGCTCGAAATTAAACAACGAAAGCTATCGAGAAACTCAAATGGTCATAAATTGTCACACGGAAGTCCGATTCAGGCGCATAATACATCGAGACGCTCGAAATTGAACAACGAATGCTCTCGAGAAATTCAAATGGTCATAACTTTTCAAACGGAAGTCCGATTTAGGCGCATAATATATCGAGAAGGTTGAAATTGAACCACGAATGCTCTCGAGAAATTCAAATGGTCATAACTTGTTACACGGAAGTCCGATTTAGGCCATACTATATCTAGGCGCTCGTAATTGAACAAGGGAAGCTCTCGAGAAATTGATATGGTCATAACCCCCCACACGAATGTCTGATTCAGTAGCATAATATATCGAGACGCTTGAAATTGGAGAACGGAAGCTCTCCAGAAACTCAAATGGAAATAACTTATCGCACGGAGGTCTGATTGAGGCGCTTAATATATCGAGACGCTCGAAATTAAACAACGAATACTCTCAAGAAATTCAAATGGTCGTAACTTGTCACCCGAAAGTTCGATTCAGACGCATAATATATCGAGAAGCTTGAAATTGAACAATGGAAGCTCTCCAGAAACTCGAATGGAAATAACTTATCACACGGAGGTCCGATTGAGGCGCATAATATATCGAGACGCTCGAAATTAAACAACGAATACTCTCAAGAAATTCAAATGGTCGTAACTTGTCACCCGGAAGTTCGATTCAGGCGCATAATATATCGAGACGCTCGAAATTGAACAACGAAAGATTTGTTGAAAATTCAAATGGTCATAACTTTTCTAACGGATGT
>NC_038251.2:40116847-40126232 GCF_000004515.6 Glycine max | reverse complement strand
TCTGGCGCATAATATACCGAGAAGATTGAAATTGAACAATGGAAGCTCTCGAGAAATTCAAATGGTCATAACTTATCACACGAAAGTCCGATTCAGGCGCATAATATATCGAGAAGCTCGAAATTGAATAACGGAAGCTCTAGAGAAATTCAATTGGTCATAACTTTTCAAACGGAAGTCTGATTCAGGTGCACAATATATCGAGAAGCTTGAAATTAAACAACGGAAGATCTCGAGAAATTCAAATGGTCATAACTTATCACACGAAAGTCTGATTCAGGCGCATAATATATCGAGAAGCTCGAAATTGAATAACGGAAGCTCTAGAGAAATTCAATTGGTCATAACTTTTCAAACGGAAGTCTGATTCAGGTGCACAATATATCGAGAAGCTTGAAATTAAACAACGGAAGATCTCGAGAAATTCAAATGGTCATAACTTATCACACGGAAGTCCGATTCAGGCGCATAATATATCGAGATGCTCGAAATTGAACAACGAATGCTCTCGAGAAATTCAATTGGTAATAACTTGTCACACGAAAGTCCGATTCTAGCGCATACTATATCGAGACTTTCGAAATTGAACAACGAAAGCTCTCGAGATATTCAAATGGTCAAAACTTGTCACATGGAAGTCCGATTCAGGCGCATAATATATCAAGAAGCATGAAATTGAACAACGGAAGTTCTCAAGAAATTGAAATGGTCATAACCTATCACACGGACGTCTGATTCAGGTGCATAATATATCGAGACGCACGAAATTGAGCTACGAATACTATAGAGGAATTCAAATGGTCATAACTTTTCAAATGGATGTCCGATTCCGGCGGATATTATATCGAGAAGCTCGGAATTGAACAACGAAAGCTCTCGAGAAATTCAAATGGTCATAACTTTTCACACGGAAGTTTGATTCACGCGCATAATATATCCATACGCTCATAATTGAACATCGAAAGCCCTCGAGAATTTCCAATGGTCATAACTTTTCACACGGAAGTCCGATTCAGGCGTAGAATATATCGAGACGCTCGAAATTGAACAACGAATGCTCTTTAGAAATTCAAATGGTCATAACTTGTCACACAGAAGTCCGATTCAGATGCATAATATATCGAGACGCTCGAAATCGAACAACCAAAGCTCTCAAGAAATTCAATTGGTCGTAACTTTTCAAACGGAAGTCCGATTCTGGCGCATAATATATCGAGAAGCTTGAAATTGAACATCGGAAGCTCTCGAGAAACTCAAATGGTAATAGCTTGTCACACGGATGTCCGATTCAGGTGCATAATATATTGAAACGCTTGAAATTGAACAACGAAAACTCTGGAGAAATTCAAATGGTCGTAACTTGTCACACGGATGTCCGATTCAGGCGCATAATATATCCATACGCTCATAATTGAATATCGAAAGCTCTCGAGAATTTCCACTGGTCATAACTTTTACACGGAAGTCCGATTCCGGCGCATAATATATCGAGACGCTCGAAATAGAACAACGAATGCTCTCGAGAAATTCAAATGGTAATTACTTGTCACACGGATGTCCGATTCAAGTGCATAATATATCGAGACGCTCGAAATCGAACAACGAAAGCTCTCAAAAAATTCAATTGGTCATAACTTTTCAAACGAAAGTCCGATTCAGGCGCACAATATATCGAGATGCTTCAAATTGAACAACGGAAGCTCTCGAGAATCTCAAATGGACATAACTTATCACCCGGAGGTCTGATTCAGGCGCATAATAATTCGAGACGCTCGAAATTGAACAACGTAATGTCTCGAGAAATTCAAATGGTCATAACTTGTCACACGGATGTTCAATTCAGGCGCATAATGATGAGAATCATGAAACTGGCGAAATACAGGCTAAAGGCCCAAGTGGAGAAGGACGAAGGCCCAAGTGGAGAAGGACAAAGCCCCCGAGTGGAGAAGGATAAAGGCCCAAGTGGAGAAGGATGAAGATCCAGAGGCAGAGACACTATCAAGACAATTAATTGTTGCTGAAGGCCCAAACTAATTTGAAGGCCCAAGTTAAATATGTTTTTAGTTATAATTTTTATTTATTGTAATTTTGGCCCAACCTGTTTAGAAGGCCCATGTCTACTTTTATCTTTTTGTTCTGATACACTATAAGTATTGGTTTTTTATTTTCAATAAAGAGCTTTTGGCATTTGATAAAATTGGGTGAGAGTTTCTCTCTGGGTTCCTTGTTGAACCAATTATCAGACTTATCAAGGTAATCCTTGTGGCGTCTACCCAGACTTATCTTCCTTCACTGGAAGTGGCGTCTACCCAGACTTATCTTCCTTAACCGGAAGTGGCGTCTACCCAGACTTATCTTCCTTCACTGGAAGTGGCGTCTACCATGACTTATCTTCCTTCACTGGAAGTGGCGTCATCCAAACCTTCGTAGCCTGTATCAAACGATCCGCCCCGCAAGATTCACATCATCTGGTATCAGAGCTTCGGCTCTTGATACAGGTTCTATCTTATCCTATTATTTTTCTTTGTAATTTGTCTTGGTTCGTGTTTTGTCCTTGTTCTGTTATTTGTTTTTCTTGTTTGCGTCTTGTTGCGTTCTTGTTTGTGTCTTTGTTTCGTTCTTGTTCTTGTCACGTTTGTGTTCTTGTTGTTGTTCTTGTTTCTAGTGTCTTTCAGACTTTGTGTTGTAAAAAAAAATTGTTTGAGTTCTGTTTCAAGTAAAAAAAAAAGTTGCAGAAATTTTGAAGAAAAAAAAAAGAGAAGAAAAGAAGAAAGAGAAAAAAGAGAAAGTGGGTGTTTGATCTTTCAACACGAAATTGAGGCAGTTAGAGGCTTTTTTTTTGGCAGAAAATCGTGTACCAAATCCCCTTATCTAGATTCTCCTCTGAATTCTGAGCGTTTTGATATATAGTGGGCCTCAAACGGACAACCGTAGCAAAAGTTATGAGCATTTGAAGTTTACTTGTCATATCTGTTATCTTATCTGTTATCCTATCTGTTATCTTATTTGTTATCATATCTGTTATCCAAATTAAATCTAATTTGTTATCCAAATCTGATCTATTATCCAAATCAAATCAAATCAATTTTTTTATCCAAATCAGATTTGTTATCCAAATCTAATCTGTTATCCAAATCAAATCCAATCTGCTATCCAAATCAAGTCCAAGTTGTTATCCCAAATCAAATCTGTTACTCTGATAATTATATTGTCTTTCCTTTTATTTTATATTACCTTGTGTGTCTAATTCGATCCATCCAGGAACTTAAGAGGGAGTGAGTGGTAAAAGGCAAGAGTGAGAACATCACACAAAAGCCTATATTGAGAGCATCAAACACGAGTGAACTACCATTAAAGAGAGAAACACGTGAGTAGAGTGTGGTGAGGTCCTGAATTTTTTTTTTAATTTACTGCAAAATTCTTTGTTCCTTAATCATGGCAAGAGCTGGTGACAATAGTGGTGTATATCATCAACTGGATGAATCTCAACGCTTATTTCTGGACGCGTGGACTACACAAATGCAACGTTTGTTGAACCGTAACAAAGAAAAGCCCTACAGACGAATAGCCAAATCTTCCTCATTTACTCTTAAACCTCTATCCCCTAGAGAAGTGTGTGATGACCAAATCAGAATGGGAGAAAAGAGAGAACAAGAGAAAGAAAATAGTGAGGCACCACAAAGGAATATGAAAAAGAAGAGTGATACACCCGAGGAAAAGAGTGATACACATGAGAGAAAATTTAATTATTTTGCAGAGGCGAGTGAAGTGAGGAAAGTGTTACCTGCTCATGAACCACTCAATCTACAGTATTGCAAAGACAGAAAAATTTCTACTGATAATTCTAATGAGTTTACTATTTCTATTTCTCCTAGTGTTCAACCATTATTGCAGGAATTTAAAAATGTCTTTCCTAAGGAGATTCCTCATGGACTACCACCTTCAAGAGGAATAGAACATCAAGTTGATCTCCTCCCCGGAGCTTCATTGCCTTACAGGCCAACTTACAAAAGCAATCCCCAAGAGACTCAACGTAAGGATGCACATGCCAAAGTTGAGTATGTGAAAAGATTGTATGACCAAGTGAAGGTGCAAATTGCAAAGAAGAATGAAAGCTATGTCAAGCAAGCCCACAAGAAAAGGAAGGAAGTGGTACTTGAACACGGTGATGATCCTGAACATTTGAGGACAAATGTTTTCCAAGAACAACAAGAACACAAACGTGACAAGAACAAGAACGAAACAAAGACACAAACAAGAACGCAACAAGACGCAAACAAGAAAAACAAATAACAGAACAAGGACAAAACACGAACCAAGACAAATTACAAAGAAAAATAATAGGATAAGATAGAACCTGTATCAAGAGCCGAAGCTCTGATACCAGATGATGTGAACCTTACGGAGTGGATCGCTTGATACAGGTTACGAAGATTTGGATGACACCACTTTCAGTGAAGGAAGATAAGTCAGGATAGACGCCACTTCCGGTGAAGGAAGATAAGTCTGGGTAGACGCCACTTCCAATGAAGGAAGATAAGTCAGGATAGACGCCACTTCCGGTGAAGGAAGATAAGTCTGGGTAGACGCCACTTCCGGTGAAGGAAGATAAGTCTGGGTAGACGCCACAAGGATTACCTTGATAAGTCTGATAATTGGTTCAACAAGGAACCCAGAGAGAAACTCTCACCCAATTTTATCAAATGCCAAAAGCTCTTTATTGAAAATAAAAAACCAATACTTATAGTGTATCAGAACAAAAAGATAAAAATAGACATGGGCCTTCTAAACAGGTTGGGCCAAAATTACAATAAATAAAAATTATAACTAAAAACATATTTAACTTAGGCCTTCAAATTAGTTTGGGCCTTCAGCAACAATTAATTGTCTTGATAGTGTCTCTGCCTCTGGATCTTCATCCTTCTCCACTTGGGCCTTTATCCTTCTCCACTCGGGGGCTTTGTCCTTCTCCACTTGGGCCTTCGTCCTTCTCCACTTGGGCCTTTAGCCTGTATTTGGCCAGTTTCATGATTCTCATCACATAATATATCCATACGCTCGTAATTGAACGTCGAAAGCTCTCGAGAATTTCCACTGGTCATAACTTTTCACACGCAAGTCCGATTCCAGCGCATAATATATCGAGACACTCGAAATTGAACAACGAATGCTCTTGAGAAATTCAAATGGTCATAACTTGTCACACGGAAGTTCGATTTAGGCGCATACTATATCGAGACGCTCGAAATTGAACAACGAATGCCCTCGAGAAATTCAAATGGTCATAACTTGTCACACGGATGTCCGATTCAGGTGCATACTATATCGAGACGCTCGAAATTGAACAACGGAAGATCTCGACAAATTCAAATGGTCATAACATATCACACGAAGGTCCGATTCAGGCGTATAATATATCGAGACGTTCGAAATTGAAAACCGAATGCTCTCGAGAAATTCATATGCTAATAACTTGTCACATGAAAGTACGATTAAGGCGCATAAAATATCCAGACCCTCGAAATTGAACATCGGAACCTCTCGAGAAATTCCAAGGGTCATAAATTTTCACACGGAAGTTCGATTCGGGCGCATCACATATTGAGCCGCTCTAAATTGAAAATCGGAAGCTCTCCAGAAATTCAAATGGTCGTAACTTTTCAAATGGAAGTCCAATTTAGGCGCATAATATATCGAGAAGGTTGAAATTGAACCACGAATGCTCTCGAGAAATTCAAATGGTTATAAAATGTCACACGGAAGTCCGATTCAGGCGCATACTATATCTAGACGCTCAAAATTGAACAACGAAAGCTCTCGAGAAATTCATATGGTCATAACTTGTCACACAGAAGTCCGATTCGGCACATAATACATCGAGACGCTCGAAATTGAACAACGAATGCTCTCGAGGAATTCAAATGGTCATAAATTTTCAAACAGAAGTCCGATTTAGGCGCATAATATATCGAGAAGCTTGGAATTGAACAACGGATGATCTCCAGAAACTCAAATGGTCATAACTTATCACACGGAGGTCCGATTGAGGCGCAAAATATATCGAGACGCTCGAAATTAAACAACGAATACTCTCGAGAAATTCAAATGGTCGTAACGTGTCACACATAAGTCCGATTCAGGCGCATAATATATAGAGAAGCTTGAAATTGAACCACGGAAGCTCTCCAGAAACTCAAATGGTCATAACTTATCACACGGAGGTCCGATTGAGGCGTATAATATGTCGAGACGCTCGAAATTAAACACCGAATACTTCTCGAGAAATTCAAATGGTCGTAACTTGTCATACGAAAGTCCGATTCAGGCGCATAATATATCGAGACGCTCGAAATTGAACAACGAAAGCTCTAGAGAAATTCAAATGGGTCATAACTTTTTCCAACGGAAGTCCGATTCAGGCGCATATATATATTGAAGCTTGAAATGAACCACGGAAGCTCTCAAGAAACTCAAATGGTCATAACATATCACACGGAGGTCCGATTCAGGCGTATAATATATTGAGACGTTCGAAATTGAAAACCAAATGCTCTCGAGAAATTCAAATGGTCATAACTTTCCAAACGGAAGTCCGATTTAGGTGCATAATATATCGAGAATGTTGAAATTGAACCACGAATGCTCTCGAGAAATTCAAATGGTCATAACTTGTCACACGGAAGTCCGATTCAGGCGCATACTATATCTAGACGCTTGAAATTGAACAACGAAAGCTCTAGAGAAATTCATATGGTCATAACTTGTCCCACGGAAGTCCAATTTAGGCGCATAATACATCGAGACACTCGAAATTGAACAACGAATGCTCTCGAAAAATTCAAATGGTCATAACTTTTCAAACAGAAGTCCGATTCAGGCGCATAATATATCGAGAAGCTTGAAATTGAACAACGGAAGCTCTCCAGAAACTCAAATGGTCATAACTTATCACACGGAGGTCCGATTGAGGCGCATAATATATCGACTCCCTCGAAATTAAACATCGAATACTCTCGAGAAATTCAATTGGTCGTAACTTGTCATACAAAAGTTCGATTCAGGCGCATATTATATCGAAAAGCTCGAAATTGAACAACGAAAGCTCCAATGAAATTTAAATGGTCATTACTTGTCAAACGGAAGTCCGATTCAGGCACATAATATATCGAGAAGCTTGAAATTAAACAACGGAAGCTCTCCAGAAACTCAAATCGTCAAAACTTATCACACGGAGGTCCGATTGAGGCGTATAATATATCGAGACGCTCTAAATTAAACAACGAATACTCTCAAGAAATTCAAATGGTCGTAACTTGTCACACGGAAGTCCGATTCAGGCACATAATATATCGAGACGTTCGAAATTGAACAATGAATGCTCTCGAGAAATTCAAATGGTCATAACTTGTGACATGAAAGTACGATTCAGGCGCATAATATATCCAGACTCTCGATATTGAACATCGGAACCTCTCGAGAAATACCAAGGTTCATAAATTTTCACACGGAAGTTCGATTCGGGCGCATCACATATCGAGCCGATCTAAATTGAAAATCGGAAGCTCTCCAGAAATTCAAATGGTCGTAACTTTTCAAACGGAAGTCCGATTTAGGCGCATAATATATCGAGAAGGTTGAAATTAAACCACGAATGCTCTCGAGAAATTCAAATGGTCATAACTTGTCACACGGACGTCCGATTCAGGCACATACTATATCTAGACGCTCGAAATTGAACAAGGAAAGCTCTCGAGAAATTGATATGGTCATAACTTGTCACATGGAAGTCCGATTCAGGCGCATAATACATCGAGACGCTTGAAATTGAACAAAGAATGCGCTCGAGAAATTCAAATGGTCATAACTTTTCAAACGGAGGTCCGATTGAGGCGCATAATATATCGAGTCGCTCGAAATTAAACATCGAATACTCTCGAGAAATTCAAATGGTCGTAACTTGTCACACAGAAGTATGATTCAGGCACATAATATATCGAGAAGCTTGAAATTGAACAACGGAAGCTCTGAAGAAACTCAAATGGTCAAAACATATCACACGGAGGTCCGATTCAAACGTATAATATATCGAGACGTTCGAAATTGAAAACCAAATGCTCTTGAGAAATTCAAATGGTCATAACTTCTCACATGAAAGTACGATTCAGGCGCATAATATATCTAGAGCCTCGAAATTGAACATCGGAACATCTCGAGAAATTCCAAGGGTCATAAATTTTCACACGGAACTCCGATTCAGGCGCATAATACATTGAGACGCTCGAAATTCAACAACGAATGCTCTCAAAAAATTCAAATGGTCATAACTTTTCAAACAGAAGTCTGATTCAGGCGCATAATATATCGAGAAGCTTGAAATTGAACAACGGAAGCTCTCCAGATACTCAAATGGTCCTAACTTATCAAACGGAAGTCCGATTCAGGCGCATAATATATCGAGAAGCTTGAAATTGAACAACGATTGCTCTCGAGAATTCAAATGGTCATAACTTGTCACACGGAAGTCCGATTTAGGCGCATACTATATCTAGACGCTCGAAATTGAACAACCAATACTCTCGAGAAATTCAAACGGTCGTAACTTGTCACACGGAAATCCGATTCAGGCGCATAATATATCAAGAACCTTTAAATTGAACCAGGAATGCTCTCGAGAAATTCAAATGGTCATAACTTGTCACACGGAAGTCCGATTCAGGTGCATACTATATCTAGACGCTCAAAATTGAACAACGAAAGCTCTCGAGAAATTCATATGGTCATAACTTGTCACACGGAAGTCCGATTCAGGCGCATATTACATTGAGAAGCTCGAAATTGAACAACGAATGCTCTCGAGAAATTCAAATGGTCATAACTTTTCAAACAGAAGTCCGATTCAGGTGCATAATATATCAAGAAGCTTGAAATTGAACAACGGATGCTCTCCAAAAACTCAAATGGTCATAACTTATCACACGGAAGTCCGATTCAGGCGCATAATATATCGAGAAGATTGAAATTGAACAACGATTGCTCTCGAGAATTCAAATGGTCATAACTTGTCACACGGAAGTCTGATTCAGGCGCATAATACATCGGGACACTCAAAATTGAACAAAGAATGCTCTCGAAAAATTCAAATGGTCATAACTTTTCAAATGGAATTCCGATTCAGGCGCATAATATATCGAGAAGCTTGAAATTGAACAACGGATGCTCTCCAGAAACTCAAATGGTCATAACTTATCACACGGAGGTCCGATTGAGGCGCATAATATATCGAGTCGCTCGAAATTAAACATCGAATACTCTCGAGAAATTCAAATGGTCGTAACTTGTCACACAGAAGTCTGATTCAGGCACATAATATATCGAGAAGCTTGAA
>NC_038251.2:40111078-40115574 GCF_000004515.6 Glycine max | reverse complement strand
TCGAGAAGCTTGAAATTGACCAATGGAAGCTCTGCAGAAACTCGAATGGAAATAACCTTATCACACGGAGGTCCGATTGAGGCGCATAATATATCGAGACGCTCGAAATTAAACAACGAATACTCTCAAGAAATTCAAATGGTCGTAACTTGTCACACGGAAAGTTCGATTCAGGCGCATAATATATCGAGACGCTCGAAATTGAACAACGAAAGATTTGGAGAAAATTCAAATGGTCATAACTTTTCTAACGGATGTCCGATTCAGGCACATAATATATCGAGAAGCTTGAAATTTAACAACGGAAGCTCTCAAGAAACTCAAATGGTCATAACATATCACACGAAGGTCCGATTCAGGCGTATAATATATCGAGACGTTCGAAATTGAAAACCGAATGCTCTCGAGAATGGGCCTTCATCCTTCTCCACTTGGGCCTTCATCCTTCTCCACTCGGGGGCTTTGTCCTTCTCCACTTGGGCCTTCGTTCTTCTCCACTTGGGCCTTTAGCCTGTATTTGGCCAGTTTCATGATTCTCATCATAACTTGTCACACGGATCCCCGATTCAGGCGTATAATATATCAAGACGCTCGAAATTGAACAACGAATGCTCTCGAGAAATTCAAATGGTAATAACTTGTCACACGGAAGTCCGATTCAGGTGCATAATATATTGAGACGCTCGAAATTGAACAACGAAAGCTCTGGAGAAATTCAAATGGTCATAACGATTCAAACGAAAGTCCGATTCAGGCGCACAATATATCGAGAAGCTTGAAATTGAACAACGGAAGCTCTCGAGAATCTCAAATGGTCATAACTTATCTCACGGAGGTCCGATTCAGGCGCATAATATTTCGAGACGCTCGAAATTGAACAACGTAATGTCTCGAGAAATTCAAATGTTCATAACTTGTCACACGGAGGTCCGATTCAGGCGCATAATATATTGAGACGCTCGAAATTGAACAACGAATGCTCTTGAGAAATTCAAATGGTCATGACTTGTCATACGAATGTCCGATTCAGGCGCATAATATATCCATACGCTCGTAATTGAACATCGAAAGCTCTCAAGAATTTCTGATGGTCACAACTTTTCACACGGAAGTCTGATTCTGGCGCATAATATACCGAGAAGATTGAAATTGAACAATGGAAGCTCTCGAGAAATTGCGACCGTGGCTGTGTGCTTCTCACACGGAGGTCCGATTCAGGCGCATAATATATCGAGACGCTCGAAATTGAACAACGAATGCTCTCGAGAAATTCAAATGGTCATAACTTGTCACACGGAGCTCCGATTAGGCGCATAATATATCGAGACGCTCGAAATTGAACAACGAATGCTCTCGAGAAAGTCAAATGGTCATAACTTGTCACACGGAGGTCCGATTCAGGCGTAGAATATATCGAGACGCTCGAAATTGAACAACGAATGCTCTCGAGAAATTCAAATGGTCATAACTTGTCACACGGAGGTCCGATTTAGGCGCATAATATATCGAGACGCTCGAAATTGAACAACGAATGCTCTTGAGAAAGTCAAATGGTCATAACATGTCACACGGAGGTCCGATTCAGGCGTAGAATATATCGAGATGCTCGAAATTGAACAACGAATGCTCTTGAGAAATTCAAATGATCATAACTTGTCACACGGAAGTCCGATTCAGGTGCATAATATATCAAGACGCTCGAAATCGAACAACAAAAGCTCTCAAGAAATTCAAATGTTCATAACTTGTCACACGGAGGTCCGATTCAGGCGCATAATATATCGAGACGCTCGAAATTGAACAACGAATGCTCTCGAGAAATTCAAATGGTAATAACTTGTCACACGGAGGTCCGATTCAGGCGCATAATATATCGAGACGCTCGAAATTGAACAACGAATGCTCTCGAGAAATTCAAATGGTAATAACTTGTCACACGGAGGTCTGATTCAGGCGCATAATATATCGAGACGCTCGAAATTGAAAAACGAACGCTCTCGAGAAATTCAAATGGTAATAACTTGTCACACGGATTTCCGATTCAGGTGCATAATATATTGAAACGCTCGAAATTGAACAACAAAAGCTCTGGAGAAATTCAAATGGTCATAACTTATCACACGGATGTCCGATTCTGCCGCGTAATATATCGATACGCTCGTAATTGAACAACGAATGTTCTCGAGAAATTCAAATGGTCATAACTTGTCACACGAAGCTCCGATTTAGGCGCATAATATATCGAGACGCTCGAAATTGAACAACGAATGCTCTTGAGAAATTCTAATGGTCATAACTTGTCACACGGATGCCCGATTCAGGCGTACAATATATCGAGACGCTCGAAATTGAACCATGAATGCTCTTGAGAAATTCAAATGGTCATAACTTGTCATACGGAAGTCCGATTCAAGTGCATAATATATCGAGAAGCTTGAAATTGAACATCAGAAGCTCTCGAGAATCTCAAATGGTCATAACTTATCACACGGAGGTCCGATTCAGGCGCATAATATATCGAGACGCTCGAAATTGAACAACGAATGCTCTTCAGAAATTCAAATGGTAATAACTTGTTACACGGATGCCCGATTCAGGCGTATAATATATCGAGACGCTAGAAATTGAACAACGAATGCCCTCGAGAAATTCAAATGGTCATAACTTGTTACACGAATGTCCGATTCAGGCGCATACTATATCGAGACGCTCAAAATTGAACAACGGAAGCTCTCGACAAATTCAAATGGTCATAAATTATCACACGGAAGGCCGATTCAGGCGCATACTATATCGAGACGCTCGAAATTGAACAACGAATGCTCTCGAGAAATTCAAATGGTCATAACTTGTCACACGGAGGTCCGATTCAGGCGTAGAATATATCGAGACGCTCGAAATTGAACAACGAATGCTCTTGAGAAATACAAATGGTCATAACTTGTCACACGGAGGTCCGATTCAGGCGTGGAATATATCGGGGTTCTCCAAATTGAACAACGAAAGCTCTCAAGAAATTCAATTTGTCATAACTTTTCAAACGGAAGTCCGATTTAGGCGCATAATATATCGAGACGCTCGAAATTGAACAACGAATGCTCTTGAGAAATTCAATTGGTCATAACCTATCACACGGAGGTCCGATTCAGGCGTAGAATATATCGAGATGCTCCAAATTGAACAACGAATGCTCTCGAGAAATTCAAATGGTAATAACTTGTCACACGGAAGTTCGATTCAGGTGGATAATATATTGAGACGCTCGAAATTGAACAACGAAAGCTCTTGAGAAATACAAATGGTCATAACTTTTCAAACCAAAGTCCAATTCAAACGCACAATATATCGAGAAGCTTTAAATTGAACAACGGAAGCTCTCGAGAATCTCAAATGGTAATAACTTATCACACGGAGGTCCGATTCAGGCGCATAATATTTCGAAACGCTTGAAATTGAACAACATAATGTCTCCAGAAATTCAAATGTTCATAACTTGTCACACGGAGGTCCGATTCAGGCGCATAATATATCGAGACGCTCGAAATTGAACAACG
This sequence comes from Glycine max, assembly GCF_000004515.6. Taxonomy (NCBI): domain Eukaryota; kingdom Viridiplantae; phylum Streptophyta; class Magnoliopsida; order Fabales; family Fabaceae; genus Glycine; species Glycine max. The sequence continues at coordinate 40,112,020 of NC_038251.2, read as the reverse complement.
AATGCTCTCGAGAAATTCAAATGGTAATAACTTGTCACACGGAGGTCCGATTCAGGCGCATAATATATCGAGACGCTCGAAATTGAACAACGAATGCTCTCGAGAAATTCAAATGGTAATAACTTGTCACACGGAGGTCCGATTCAGGCGCATAATATATCGAGACGCTCGTAATTGAACAACGAATGTTCTCGAGAAATTCAAATGGTCATAACTTGTCACACGAAGCTCCGATTTAGGCGCATAATATATCGAGACGCTTGAAATTGAACAACGAATGCTCTTGAGAAATTCAAATGGTCATAACTTATCACACGGATGTCCGATTCAGCCGCGTAATATATCGATACGCTCGTAATTGAACAACGAATGTTCTCGAGAAATTCAAATGGCCATAACTTGTCACACGAAGCTCCGATTCAAGCGCATAATATATCGAGACGCTCAAAATTGAACAACGAATGCTCTTGAGAAATTCAAATGGTCATCACTTGTCACACGGAGGTCCGATTCAGGCGTAGAATATATCGAGATGCTCGAAATTGAACAACGAATGCTCTTGAGAAATTCAAATGATCATAACTTGTCACACGGAAGTCCGATTCAGGTGCATAATATATCAAGACGCTCGAAATCGAACAACAAAAGCTCTCAAGAAATTCAAATGTTCATAACTTGTCACACGGAGGTCCGATTCAGGCGCATAATATATCGAGACGCTCGAAATTGAACAACGAATGCTCTCGAGAAATTCAAATGGTAATAACTTGTCACACGGAGGTCCGATTCAGGCGCATAATATATCGAGACGCTCGAAATTGAACAACGAATGCTCTCGAGAAATTCAAATGGTAATAACTTGTCACACGGAGGTCTGATTCAGGCGCATAATATATCGAGACGCTCGAAATTGAAAAACGAACGCTCTCGAGAAATTCAAAT
>NC_038251.2:40082178-40110281 GCF_000004515.6 Glycine max | reverse complement strand
TGAACAACGAATGCTCTCGAGAAATTCAAATGGTCATAACTTGTCACACGGATGTCCGATTCAGGCGCATAATATTTCGAAACGCTCGAAATTGAACAACGTAATGTCTCCAGAAATTCAAATGTTCATAACTTTTCACACGGAGGTCCGATTTAGGCGCATAATATATCGAGACGCTCGAAATTGAACAACGAATGGTCTCGAGAAATTCAAATGGTCATAACTTGTCACACGTAGCTCCGATTTAGATGCATAATATATCGAGACGCTCGAAATTGAACAACGAATGCTCTTGAGAAATTCAAATGGTCATAACTTGTCACACGAAGCTCCGATTTAGGCGCATAATATATCGAGACGCTTGAAATTGAACAACGAATGCTCTTGAGAAATTCAAATGGTCATACTTATCACACGGATGTCCGATTCAGCCGCGTAATATATCGATACGCTCGAAATTGAACAACGAATGTTCTCGAGAAATTCAAATGGCCATAACTTGTCACACGAAGCTCCGATTTAGGCGCATAATATATCGAGACGCTCGAAATTGAACAACGAATGGTCTCGAGAAATTCAAATGGTCATAACTTGTCACACGGAGCTCCGATTTAGGTGCATAATATATCGAGACGCTCGAAATTGAACAACGAATGCTCTTGAGAAATTCAAATGGTCATAACTTGTCACACGGAAGTCCAATTCAGGCGCATAATATATCCATACGCTCGTAATTGAACATCGAAAGCTCTCGAGAATTTGCACTGGTCATAACTTTTCACACGAAAGTCCGATTCCGGCGCATAATATATCGAGACGCTCGAAATTGAACAATGAATGCTCTTGAGAAATTCAAATGGTCATAACTTGTCACACGGAAGTCCGATTCAGGTGCATAATATATCGAGACGCTCGAAATCGAACAACGAAAGCTCTCAAGAAATTCAATTGGTCATAACTTTTCAAACGAAAGTCCGATTCAGGCGCACAATATATCGAGATGCTTCAAATTGAACAACGGAAGCTCTCGAGAATCTCAAATGGACATAACTTATCACCCGGATGTCTGATTCAGGCGCATAATATTTCGAGACGCTCGAAATTGAACAACGTAATGTCTCGAGAAATTCAAATGGTCATAACTTGTCACACGGATATCCGATTCAGGCGCATAATACATCCATACGCTCGTAATTGAACATCGAATGCTCTCGAGAATTTCCAATGGTCATAACTTTTCACACGGAAGTCCGATTCCGGCGCATAATATATAGAGACGTTCGAAATTCAAAAACGAATGCTCTTGAGAAATTCAAATGGTCATAACTTGTCACACGGAGGTCCGATTCAGGCGTAGAATATATCGAGACGCTCGAAATTGAACAACGAATGCTCTTGAGAAAATCAAATGGTCATAACTTGTCACACGGAAGTGCGATTTAGGCGCATACTATATCGAGACGCTAGAAATTGAACAACGAATGCCCTCGAGAAATTCAAATGGTCATAACTTGTTACACGAATGTCCGATTCAGGCGCATACTATATCGAGACGCTCAAAATTGAACAACGGAAGCTCTCGACAAATTCAAATGGTCATAAATTATCACACGGAAGCCCGATTCAGGCGCATACTATATCGAGACGCTCGAAATTGAACAACGAATGCTCTCGAGAAATTCAAATGGTCATAACTTGTCACACGGAGGTCCGATTCAGGCGTAGAATATATCGAGACGCTCGAAATTGAACAACGAATGCTCTTGAGAAATACAAATGGTCATAACTTGTCACACGGAGGTCCGATTCAGGCGTGGAATATATCGGGGTTCTCCAAATTGAACAACGCCTCCCAGCGCGGATGTCGAGAATTCAAATGGTAATAACTTGCACACACAGATGCCGATTCAGGTGTATAATATATCGAGACGCTCGAATTAAACAACGAATGCTCTCGAGAAATTCAATGGTAATAACTTGTCACACGGAAGTCCGATTCAGGTGCATAATATATTGAGACGCTCGAAATTGAACAACGAAAGCTCTGGACAAAATCAAATGGTCATAACTTTTCAAACAAAAGTCCAATTCAGACGCACAATATATCGAGAAGCTTGAAATTGAACAACGGAAGCTCTCGAGAATCTCAAATGGTCATAACTTATCACACAGAGGTCCGATTCAAGCGCATAATATTTCGAGACAATCGAAATTGAACAACGTAATGTCTCGAGAAATTCAAATGTTCCTAACTTGTCACATGGAGGTCCGATTCAGGCGCATAATATATCGAGACGCTCAAAATTGAACAACGTATGCTCTCGAGAAATTCAAATGGTCATAACTTGTCACACGGATGTCCGATTCAGGCGCATAATATATCGAGACGCTCGAAATTTGAACAACGAATGCTCTTGAGAAATTCAAATGGTCATAACTTGTCACACGGATGCCCGATTCAGGCGTATAATATATCAAGACGCTTGAAATTGAACAACGAATGCTCTTGAGAAATTCAAATGGTCATTACTTGTCACACGGATGCCCGATTCAGGCGTATAATATATCAAGACTCTTGAAATTGAACAATGAATGCTCTCGAGAAATTCAAATGGTAATAACTTGTCACACGGAGGTCCGATTAAGGCGCATAATATATCGAGACGCTCGAAATTGAACAACATATGCTCTCGAGAAATTCAAATGTTCATAACTTGTCACACGGAGGTCCGATTTAGGCGCATAATATATTGAGACGCTCGAAATTGAACAACGAATGCCCTCGAGAAATTCAAATGGTCATAACTTGTTACACGGATGTCCGATTCAGGCGCATACTATATCGAGACGCTCGAAATTGAACAACGAATGCTGTCGAGAAATTCAAATGGTAATAACTTGCCACACAGATGCCCGATTCAGGTGTATAATATATCCAGACGCTCGAAATTGAACAACGAATGCTCTCGAGAAATTCAAATGGTCATAACTTTTAGCACGAAAGTCCGATTCAGGCGCATAATTTATCCAGATGCTCGAAATTGAACAACGGAAGCTCTCGAGAAATTCAATGCTCATATCTTTTCAAACGGAAGTCCGATTCAGGCACATATTCGGCAACAATTAATAGTCTTGGTAGTGCTTCTGCCTATGGGCCTTCATCTTTCTCCACTTGGGCCTTCAATCATCATAAATGGTAGCTATACAAATGACCTGCCTTGTGACAGGTTGGGTCTGTTTAAGTCTGCCTCTGGTCATGGGCCCTTCAAGTGCTTCATGGTCCTTGCCCTTAGTTGTGTCTTCATCACTCCCTCCTTCTTGAAAAGGATTTGTCCTCAAATCCAAGGCTCCTCCATCTGCATCAAAAAGAGATAGACCATACACATTGAAAGTGGAACTTACATTATACTCACTAGGCAAGTCAATCTTGTAGGCATTGTCGTTGATCTTCTCCAACACTTGGAATGGTCCGTCTCCTCTAGTTTGAAGCTTGGACTTCCTGTGTTCTGGGAACCTCTCCTTCCTCAAGTGTACCCAAACCCAATCACCTGGTTCAAGCACGACTTTCTCTCTGCTTTTGTTGGCTTGCCTTGCATAGCTCGCATTTTTCTTTTCAATTTGAGCCTTCACTTGCTCATGCAGCTTCTTCACATACTCAACTTTAGCTTGTGCATCCTTATGCTTAAACATAGCAATGCTAGGCATAGGCAACAAATCAAGAGGAGTCAAAGGATTAAATCCATACACTATCTCAAATGGTGAACAATTAGTTGTGCTATGGACAGCCCGATTATAAGCAAACTCAACATGAGGCAAACATGCTTCCCAAGATTTAAGATTTTTCTTTAAAACAGTCCTAAGCAGTGTGCCTAAAGTCCTATTGACTACCTCAGTTTGACCATCAGTTTGTGGGTGACAAGTAGTAGAAAACAACAATTTAGTACCAATCTTACCCCACAAGGTCCTCCAAAAGTGACTAAGGAATTTTGCATCCCTATCACTGACAATGCTCCTCGGTAATCCATGAAGCCGCACTATTTCTTTGAAAAACAAATCAGCCACATGACAAGCGTCATCCACTTTCTTGCTAGGGATGAAGTGTGCCATCTTAGAAAACTTGTCAACAACAACAAACACAGAATCCTTTCCATTCTTGGTTTTGGGCAGCCCCAAAACAAAGTCCATAGAGATGTCAGTCCAAGGATATTCAGGAACAGGCAAAGGAGTATACAATCCATGAGGTTTAACCTTAGATTTAGCTTGTTTACACACAATACAATGACCACAAAACTTATGCACATCACGCCTCATATGAGGCCAAAAGAAATGCTCTTGCAGAATTTCCAGGGTCTTTTGAATCCCAAAGTGTCCCATCAACCCCCCTCATGGGATTCACTCACAAGCAACTCTCAAATGGAACACTTAGGCACACATAATTTATTTGCTTTAAACAAGAATCCATTATGCCTATAGTAACCATTTTCAGAAAACTTTTCACATGCAGCAAAATTTTCAGCAAAGTCTACATCATGCACATACATGTCTTTCAAAGACTCGAGACCAAACAGTTTAGTTTCAAGCATAGCAAGTAAAGCATGTCTCCTAGACAGTGCATCAGCCACTACATTCCCTTTCCCCTTTTTATGTTTGATGACGTATGGAAATTGCTCTAAAAACTCTACCCACTTAGCATGCCTCTTATTAAGCTTTCCTTGGCCTTTTAAGTATTTTAAGGACTCGTGATCACTATGGATGACAAACTCTTTGGGTAATAGGTAATGCTGCCAAGTTTGTAAAGCTCTAACCAAAGCATACAATTCCTTATCATAAGTTGAATAGTTAAGGGCAGCGGCTCCTAACTTTTCACTAAAATAAGCTATCGGATGTCCCTCTTGCAACAAAACAGCCCCAATACCCACATTTGATGCATCACACTCAATTTCAAATGATTTTGCAAAATTAGGCATAGCAAGAATGGGTGCATGTTAACCTATGTTTGAGGGCAGCAAAGGCCTCTTCTTGTTTCTTACCCCATTTGAAACCCACATTCTTCTTAACAACTTCAGTTAGAGGTGCAGCCAATGTACTAAAATCCTTAACAAATCTCCTATAGAAACTTGCTAAACCATGAAATCCCCTCACCTCACTCACGGTCTTAGGTGTTGGCCATTCTTGGATGGCCTTAACCTTTTCCACATCCACCTGTACTCCCTCAGCACTAATAACAAAACCCAGAAACACCACATGATCAGTACAAAAGGAGCACTTTTCTAGGTTGGCATACAATTTTTCTTTCCTAAGCACACTTAAAACAGATTGCAAATGTTCAGCATGCAAATCAAGACTAGTGCTATAGATAAGAATATCATCAAAGTACACCACCACAAATTTCCCAATAAATTCCCTTAAAACATGGTTCATCAATCTCATGAAAGTACTAGGTGCATTAGTCAAACCAAATGGCATAACCATCCACTCATACAAACCATATTTTGTTTTAAAGGCAGTTTTCCATTCATCTCCCTCTCTAATTCTAATATGATTATAGCCACTTTTCAGATCAATTTTGGAAAACACACATGCACCATACAGTTCATCAAGAAGATCATCTAACCTGGGGATTGGATGCCTATACTTGATGGTGATGTTGTTTATGGCTCTACAATCAGAACACGTCCTCCATGAGCCGTCCTTCTTGGGTACTAGAATTACAGGTACAACGCACAGACTCATACTATCTCTCACCCAACCTTTGCTCAGGAGTTCGGACACTTGCCTTTCAATCTCCTTAGTTTCTTGTGGGTTGCTCCTATAAGCTGGCCGATTGGGCAAGGACGCTCCTGGAATGAGATCAATGTGATGCTCAATTCCCCTCAATGGTGGCAAACCATCGGTACACTTGTTGGAAACACATCATCAAAATCCCGCTGAAGAGACTGAATACCAGAAGGCAATTTAAATTCATCAATTGGGTTAGCATGCAACATCTGACGTTGAGAAAACAATAAATAGAGGGGTTGTCTCGCACAAAGCACCCTCCTTACCTCCCTTTTTGTTGCTAAACAAAGCTGTTTGCCCTCAAGTGTTTCACTCTTTTTGTTTTCTCTCTTTTCCCTCTCAAGTGTTTCACTCTTTTTCTTTCCTCTCTGTTCCTTCTCAAGTGTCTCACTCTTTTTCTTTTCTCTCACTTTTATTTGATCCTCAGAAACCTCTTTAGGAGATAACGGTTTGAGAACAATTTTCTTGTCAACTTGCTTGAAAGAGATTTTGTTGGTGAAGCCATCATGCACTGCCTTGGTATCATACTGCCACGGTCTTCCTAACAGCACATGGGTCGCTTCCATTGGGACCACATCACACAGCACCCTATCATTCATTATATCTCCCAATGGTGAGACACACCTCCACCTGTTGAGTCACTTTTACTTCTTCATCTTCACTAAGCCACTGAAGTTTGTATGGTCTAGGATGGGGCTTAGTTTCCAAATTCAGGTTGGACACTAATCTGGAACTTGCAACATTGGTACAGCTTCCTCCATCAACAATTAAAGAGCACAGCTTACCATTAATTATGCACCTGGTGTGGAAAATATTTTCTCTTTGATTGTCATCCAGTGGATGCATCTGATTTCCCAACAGCCTTCTCACCATTAGCATATCACCCTGCATAGCTTCCTCCTCATACTCTTCTTCTTCCACTTCTTCTTCACTGATCTCAGACTCACTAGTGATTTCTCCATCAGCCTTCATGATCATGGTCCTCCTGGTTGAACATTCACAAGCAATATGTCCTCTGCCTAAGCACTTGAAGCATTTTATGTTTCTGGTTCCAGTATTGGATGAGGATGTGGAGGTGTTATGTTTGCTTCCACCTACACTGGACGCTGCTGACTTTCCATGCGGGGATGTGGCTGCAGGGCGGAACGAATTACCTCCCTTCTTCTTGGATCTGTTGGCCCAGTTCTGGTTGTAAGTATTGGGTGAGTTCCTCCTTGTTGCACTTTTTCTTTTAATTTTTTGTTCGACCCGGAGTGCCCTATGTAACAAGTCATCCAACGCCACATACTCCTGTAATTCAACAACATCTCTGATTTCAGGGTTTAGACCATTCAGGAAACGAGCCATTGTGTCTTCGGAGTCCTCTTCAATGTTGGCCCTAACTAACGCCGTTTCCATCTCTTTATAATATTCTTCCACAATTAAATTCCCTTGGGACAGCCCTTGGAGTTTCTGTCGCATGGTTCTGTTATAGCTAGTGGGCACATACCTTTTTCTCATCACCCTTTTCATCTCAGTCCATGTATCTACCTCTCGCCGCTCCTCTCTCAGCATTTCTCTCTGGTATTTATGCCACCAAACAAGAGCATAGTCGGAGAATTCAGCTGCTGCTAGCTTGACTTTCTGCTCTTCAGTGTAGTCATTACAGGCAAACACATGCTCAATCTTCATTTCCCAGTCCAGGTAGGCATCTGGATCACTTCTGCCTTTGAAGGGAGGAACATTGAGCTTTACTCCCTCAACCCGGTTCAGCCTCGGTCCGTCATTACCGCCATTGTTACCTTTGTTCCCATCTATATTTCGTCTAGCATTCTGATTGGCTTGGTTCTCCAAAAATTCTAGTCGTCCAAAGACCTCCTCATTGGTACGGTCCAGCAAACGTTGCATCTGTGCATTCATCGTGTCCAGTAATAGACGCTGAGCTCCGTCCAACTGATGATACTCGTCACCACCACCACCTGCTCCAGCCATAATTCAACAGAAAAAAAAGTTTGCAATAAAAATTATTAAGGTTTTAGGACCTCACCACACTCTACTCACGAGTTTAACTCTTAGATGGTAGTACACTCGTGTTTGATGCTCTAGTCTTTTGTGTAATGTATTCCCTCTTGCCTTTTACCACTCGTGTTCCCTCTTAAGTTCCTGGATGGACCAAATTAGACACACAAGGTAATATAAAATAAAAGGAAAGACAATATAATGATCACAGACAGATTTGATTTGGGATAACAACTTGGACTTGATTTGGATAGCAGATTGAATTTGATTTGGATAAAAGACTAGATTTGATTTGGATAATATATTAGATTGGATTTGGATAACAGATTACCTTTAATTTGGGTAACAGATATGATAACAAATAAGATATTAGATAGGATAACACATAAGATAACAGATATGACAAGTAAACTTCAAATGCTCATAACTTTTGCTATGGTTGTCCGTTTGAGGCCCACTATATATCAAAACGCTCAGAATTCAGAGAAGAATCTAACTGCCTTAATTTTGTGTTCAAAGATCAAACACCCACTTTTTTTTCAAAATTTCTGCAACTTTTTTTTTGACACAAAGTGTGAAAGACACAAGAAACAAGAACAAGAACGCAAATAATAGAACAAGGACAAAAATACGAACCTAGACAAATTACAAAGAAAAAAAATAGGATAGGATAGGATAGAACCTGTATCAAGAGCCGAAGCTTTGATACTAGATGATGTGAACCTGACTAGGAGCGGATCGTTTGATACAGGCTACGGAGTTTTTGGATGACGCCACTTTCAGTGAAGGAAGATAAGTCAGGGTAGAAGCCACAAGGATTACCTTGATAAGTCTGAGATTGGTTCAAGAAGGAACCCAGAGAGAAACTCTCACCCAATTTTATGAAAATGCCAAAAGTTTTTTTTATTGAAAACAAAAACCACTACTTATAGTGTATCTGAACAAAAAGATAAAAATAGATATGAGCCTTCTAAACAGTTTGGGCCAAAATTACAATAATTAAAAATTATAACTAAAAACATATTTAACTTGGGCCTTCAGCAACAATTAATAGTCTTGGTAGTGCCTCTGCCTCTGGGCCTTCATCTTTCTCTACTTGGGCCTTCAATCATCATCAATGGTAGCTATACAAATGACCAGCCTTGTGAGGTGTTGGGCTTGTTTAAGTCTGCCTCTGGTCATGGGCCCTTCAAGTGCTTCATGGTCCTTGCCCTTAGTTGTGTCTTTATAATCAATGTCGGCCGAAACACAACCTCGGTTGAGCTCGCACGAAAAACCCTAGCCGACCTACATTGTAAATTTTTTGGCAACACCGAACAAAAAAACTTCCTCTACCGTAAACAAATATTATCGGCCAGTGTTTGTAAAAAGAATTGCGCAATGTCGGCAGAAAAATATCAGTCGGGCCTATATAACGACCGATGCCAGGTATTATTTTTTAAATTCAATCCCTAAATAATTTTTGGATGTTGTCCATTAGGAAATGTTCGGTCGGCGTCATCAGGTGATGCTTTTTATTTTAGACGTCGATCGGTCATCTTTCCTGGCTGACATCGACTTTCATTTTTTTTTATCAATATCGATGAATAATGTTTTTTTGCCGAGCTGGGCCACTGTGTTTCTAGCCGAGTAAATGAGAACATGCCAGTGTCGGCCGAAACACAACTTCGGTTTCGCTCGCACGAAGAAACCTAGCCGACCTACATTGTAAGTTTTATAGGTAACACCGAACAACAAAACTTCCTCTACCGTAAAAAATATTATCGGCCAACGTTTGGAAATGAAATTCCACAATGACGATAGATAAATATCAATCGGGGCTATTTAACGACCAATGTTCGCAATTGTATTTTCTATTCAATCCCCCGATAATATTTGGACGATGTCTACTAGGAAATGTTCGATCGGCGTCATCCGGTGATTCTTCTTTCTTAGACCTGGATCGCTCATCTTTCCTGGCCGACATCGTCTACCATTTTTTTTATCAATATCGATGAATAATGTTTTTTTGTCGAGGTGGGCCAATGTTTTTCTAGCCGAGTAAATGAGTACATGCCAGTGTCGGCCGAAACACAAGTTCGGTTGAGCTCGCACGAAAAAACAAAGCCGACCTACATTGTAAGTTTTATAGGCGACAGCGAACAACAAAACTTCCTATACCGTAAAAAAATATTATCGGCCAGTGTTTGGAAATGAAATTACACAATGTCGACAGATAAATATTAGTCGGGGCTATTTAACGACCAATGTCCACTATTGTTTTTTCTATTCAATCCCTCGATAATATTTGGATGATGTCTATTAGGAAATGGTCCATCGGCGTCATCCGCTGATTCTTCTTTTTTAGACCTGGATCGGTCATTTTTCCTGACCGACGTCATCAAGTCTTTTTTTCGATCAATATCGGTGAATCATGTTTTTTTTTCCGAGGTGGACTAATGTTTTCTTGGCCGACTAAATGAGAACATGCCAGTGTCGGCCGAAACACAACTTCGGTTCTGCTCGCACGAGGAAACCTAGCCAACCCACATTTTAATTTTTGTAGGCGACACCGAACAAAAAAACTTCCTCTATCGTATAAAAATATTATCGGGCAACGTTTGTAAAAAATACTGTGCAATGTCGGTTGAAAAATATCAGTCAGGGCTACATAACGACCGGTATCAGCTATTGTTTTTTTTTCAATCCCTGAATAATATTTGGATGATGTCAATTAGGAAATGTTAGATCGGCGTCATCCGATGATTCTTTTATTTTTAGACCTCGATCGGTCATCTTTCCTGACCGACCTCAACTAGCATTTTTTCCGATCAATATCGGCGATTAATGTTGTTTTTTCGAGGTGGGCTAATGTTTTCTTGGCCGAGTGAATGAGAACATGCCAATGTCGGCCGAAACACATCTCGGTTGAGCTCGCACGAAAAACCCTAGCCGACCTACATTGTAAATTTTTTGGCGACACCGAACAAAAAAACTTCCTCTACCGTAAACAAATATTATCGGCCAGTGTTTGTAAAAAGAATTGCGCAATGTCGGCAGAAAAATATCAGTCGGGCCTATATAACGACCGATGCCAGGTATAATTTTTTAAATTCAATCCCTAAATAATTTTTGGATGTTGTCCATTAGGAAATGTTCGGTCGGCGTCATCAGGTGATGCTTTTTATTTTAGACGTCGATCGGTCATTTGGTGATTCTTATTTTTAAGACCTGGATCGGTCGTCATCTTTCCTGGCCGACATCGAGTACCATTTTTTTTTATCAATATCGGTGAATAATGTTTTTTTGTCGAGCTGGTCCAAAGTTTTTCTAGCCGAGTAAATGAATAAATGCCAGTGTTGGCCGAAACACAACTTCGGTTTAGCTCGAACGAAAAAACAAAGCCGACCTACATTGTAAATTTTATAGGCGACAGCGAACAACAAAACTTCCTATACCATAAAAAATATTATCGGCCAGCGTTTGGAAATGAAATTCCAAAATGTCGATAGATAAATATCATTCGGGCCTATTTAACGACCAATGTCCGCTATTGTTTTTTTCTTTTCAATCCCCCGATGATATTTGGACGATGTCTATTAGGAAATGTTCGATCGGCGTCATCCGGTGATTCTTCTATTTTAGACCTGGATCGGTCATCTTTCCTGGCAGACATCGACTACAATTTTTTGTATAAATATCGGTGAATAATGTTTTTTTGTCGAGCTGGTCCAAAGTTTTTCTAGCCGAGTAAATGAATAAATGCCAGTGTTGGCCGAAACACAACTTCGGTTTAGCTCGAACGAAAAAACAAAGCCGACCTACATTGTAAATTTTATAGGCGACAGCGAACAACAAAACTTCCTATACCATAAAAAATATTATCGGCCAGCGTTTGGAAAAGAAATTCCACAATGTCGATAGATAAATATCAATCGGGGCTATTTAACGACCAATGTCCACTATTGTTTTTTCTATTCAATCCCCCGATAATATTTGGACGATGTCTATTAGGAAATGTTCGATCGGCGTCATTTGGTGATTCTTATTTTTAAGACCTGGATCGGTCGTCATCTTTCCTGGCTGACATCGAGTACCATTTTTTTTTATCAATATCGGTGAATAATGTTTTTTTGTCGAGCTGGTTCAAAGTTTTTCTAGCCGAGTAAATGAATAAATGCCAGTGTCGGCTGAAGCACAACTTCGGTTGAGTTCGCACGAAAAAAAAAAGCCGACCTACATTATAAGTTTTATAGGCGACAGCGAACAACAAAACTTTCTATACCGTAAAAAATATTATCGGCCAGCGTTTGGAAATGAAATTCCAAAATGTCGATAGATAAATATCAATCGGGGCTATTTAGCGACCAATGTCCGCTAATGTTTTTTCTTTTCGATCCCCTGATGATATTTGGACGATGTCTATTAGGAAATGTTCGATCGGCGTCATCCGGTGATTCTTCTCTTTTAGACCTGGATCGGCCATCTTTCCTGGCCGACATCGACTACCATTTTTTTTTATCAATATCGGTGAATAATGTTTTTTTGTCGAGGTGGGCCAATGTTTTTCTAGCCGAGTAACTGAGTACATGCGAGTGTCGGTCGAAACACAACTTCGGTTGAGCTCGCACGGAAAAACAAAGCCAACCTACATTGTAAGTTTTATAGGCGACAGCGATAAAAAAAACTTCCTATACCGTCAAAAATATCATCGGCCAGCGTTTCGAAATAAAATTCCACAATGCCGATAGATAAATATCAATCGGCGCTATTTAATGACCAATGTCCGGTATTGTTTTTTCTATTAATCCCCCGATAATATTTGGACATTGTCTATTAGGAAATGTTCGATCGGCGTCATCCGGTGATTCTTCTATTTTAGACCTGGATCGGTCATCTTTCCTGGCAGACATCGACTACAATTTTTTGTATAAATATCGGTGAATAATGTTTTTTTGTCGAGGTGGACCAATGTTTTTCTAGCCGAGTAAAAGAGTACATGCCAGTGTCGACTGAAACACAACGTCGGTTGAGTTCGCACGAAAAAACAAAGCCGACCTACATTGTAAGTCTTATAGGCGACAGCGAACAACAAAACTTCCTATACCGTAAAAAATATTATCGGCCAGCGTTTGGAAAAGAAATTCCACAATGTCGATAGATAAATCTCAATCGGGGCTATTTAACGACCAATGTCCGCTATTGTTTTTTCTATTCAATCCCCCGATAATATTTGGACGATGTCTATTAGGAAATGTTCGATCGGCGTCATTTGGTGATTCTTATTTTTAAGACCTGGATCGGTCGTCATCTTTCCTGGCCGACATCGAGTACCATTTTTTTTTATCAATATCGGTGAATAATGTTTTTTTGTCGAGCTGGTCCAAAGTTTTTCTGGCCGAGTAAATGAATAAATGCCAGTGTTGGCCGAAACACAACTTCGGTTTAGCTCGAACGAAAAAACAAAGCCGACCTACATTGTAAATTTTTTAGGCGACAGCGAACAACAAAACTTCCTATACCATAAAAAATATTATCGGCCAGCGTTTGGAAAAGAAATTCCACAATGTCGATAGATAAATATCAATCGGGGCTATTTAACGACCAATGTCCACTATTGTTTTTTCTATTCAATCCCCCGATAATATTTGGACGATGTCTATTATGAAATGTTCGATCGGCGTCATTTGGTGATTCTTATTTTTAAGACCTGGACCGGTCGTCATCTTTCCTGGCTGACATCGAGTACCATTTTTTTTTTATCAATATCGGTGAATAATGTTTTTTTGTCGAGCTGGTCCAAAGTTTTTCTAGCCGAGTAAATGAATAAATGCCAGTGTCGGCCGAAACACAACTTCGGTTTAGCTCGAACGAAAAAACAAAGCCGACCTACATTCTAAATTTTATAGGCGACAGCAAACAACAAAACTTCCTATACTGTAAAAAATATTATCGGCCAGCGTTTGGAAATGAAATTCCAAAATGTCGACAGATAAATATCAATCGGGGTTATTTAACGACCAATGTCCGCTAATGTTTTTTCTTTTCAATCCCCCGATGATATTTGGACGATGTCTATTAGGAAATGTTCGATCAGCGTCATCCGGTGATTCTTCTTTTTTAGACCTGGATTGGTCATGTTTCTTGGCCGACATCGACTACCATTTTTTTTTATCAACATCGGTGAATAATGCTTTTTGTCTAGCTGGGCCAATGTTTTTCTAGCCGAGTAAATGAGTACATGCCAGTGTCGACCGAAACACAACTTCGGTTGAGTTCGCACGAAAAAACAAATCCGACCTACATTGTAAGTTTTATAGGCGACAGCGAACAACAAAACTTCCTATACCGTAAAAAATATTATCGGCCAGCGTTTGGAAAAGAAATTCCACAATGTCGATAGATAAATCTCAATCGGGGCTATTTAACGACCAATGTCCGCTATTGTTTTTTCTATTCAATCCCCCGATAATATTTGGATGATGTCTATTAGGAAATGTTCGATCGGCGTCATTTGGTGATTCTTATTTTTAAGACCTGGATCGGTCGTCATCTTTCCTGGCCGACATCGAGTACCATTTTTTTTATCAATATCGGTGAATAATGTTTTTTTGTCGAGCTGGTCCAAAGTTTTTCTAGCCGAGTAAATGAATAAATGCCAGTGTTGGCCGAAACACAACTTCGGTTTAGCACGAACGAAAAAACAAAGCCGACCTACATTGTAAATTCTTAGGCGACAGCGAACAACAAAACTTCCTATACCATAAAAAATATTATCGGCCAGCGTTTGGAAATGAAATTCCAAAATGTCGATAGATAAATATCAATCGGGGCTATTTAGCGACCAATGTCCGCTAATGTTTTTTCTTTTCAATCCCCCGATGATATTTGGACGATGTCTATTAGGAAATGTTCGATCGGCGTCATCCGGTGATTCTTCTTTTTTAGACCTGGATTGGTCATGTTTCCTGGCCGACATCGACTACCATTTTTTTTTATCAACATCGGTGAATTATGTTTTTTTGTCTACCTGGGCCAATGTTTTTCTAGCCGAGTAAATGAGTACATGCCAGTGTTGACCGAAACACAACTTCGGTTGAGTTCGCACGAAAAAACAAAGCCGACCTACATTGTAAGTTTTATAGGCGACAGCGAACAACAAAACTTCCTATACCGTAAAAAATATTATCGGCTAGCGTTTGGAAAAGAAATTCCACAATGTCGATAGATAAATATCAATCGGGGCTATTTAACGACCAATGTCCACTATTGTTTTTTCTATTCAATCCCCCGATAATATTTGGAGGATGTCTATTAGGAAATGTTCGATCGGCGTCATTTGGTGATTCTTATTTTTAAGACCTGGATCGGTCGTCATCTTTCCTGGCCGACATCGAGTACCATTTTTTTTATCAATATCGGTGAATAATGTTTTTTTGTCGAGCTGGTCCAAAGTTTTTCTAGCCGAGTAAATGAATAAATGCCAGTGTTGGCCGAAACACAACTTCGGTTTAGCACGAACGAAAAAACAAAGCCGACCTACATTGTAAATTTTTTAGGCGACAGCGAACAACAAAACTTCCTATACCATAAAAAATATTATCGGCCAGCGTTTGGAAATGAAATTCCAAAATGTCGATAGATAAATATCAATCAGGCCTATTTAACGACCAATGTCCGCTATTGTTTTTTTCTTTTCAATCCCCCGATGATATTTGGACGATGTCTATTAGGAAATGTTCGATCGGCGTCATCCGGTGATTCTTCTATTTTAGACCTGGATCGGTCATCTTTCCTGGCAGACATCGACTACAATTTTTTGTATAAATATCGGTGAATAATGTTTTTTTGTCGAGGTAGACCAATGTTTTTCTAGTCGAGTAAAAGAGTACATGCCAGTGTCGACCGAAACACAACTTCGGTTGAGTTCGCACGAAAAAAAAAAGCCGACCTACATTGTAAGTTTTATAGGCGACAGCGAACAACAAGACTTCCTATACCGTAAAAAATATTATCGGCCAGCGTTTGGAAAAGAAATTCCACAATGTCGATAGATAAATATCAATCGGGGCTATTTAACGACCAATGTCCACTATTGTTTTTTCTATTCAATCCCCCGATAATATTTGGACGATGTCTATTAGGAAATGTTCGATCGGCGTCATTTGGTGATTCTTATTTTTAAGACCTGGATCGGTCGTCATCTTTCCTGGCTGACATCGAGTACCTTTTTTTTTTATCAATATCGGTGAATAATGTTTTTTTGTCGAGCTGGTCCAAAGTTTTTCTAGCCGTGTAAATGAATAAATGCCAGTGTCGGCCGAAACACAACTTCGGTTGAGCTCCCACGAAAAAACAAAGCCGACCTACATTGTTAGTTTTATAGGCGACAGCGAACAACAAAACTTCCTATACCGTAAAAAATATTATCGGCCAGCGTTTGGAAATAAAATTCAACAATGCGATAGATAAATATCAATCGGGGCTATTTAACGACCAATGTCCGCTATTGTTTTTAATTTTAAATCCCCCGATGATATTTGGACGATGTCTATTAGGAAATGTTCGATCGGCGTCATTTGGTGATTCTTATTTTTTAGACCTGGATCGGTCGTCATCTTTCCTGGCCGACATCGACTACCCTTTTTTTTATCAATATAGGTGAATAATGATATTTTGTCGATGTGGGCCAATGTTTTTTTAGCCGAGTAAATGAGTACATGCCAGTGTCGGCCGAAACACAACTTCGGTTGAGCTCGCACGAATAAACAAAGCCGACCTCCATTGTTATTTTTATAGGCGACAGCGAACAACAAAACTTCCTGTACCGTAAAAATTATTATCGGCCAGCGTTTGGAAATGAAATTCCACAATGCCGATAGATAAATATCAATCGTGGCTATTTAACGACCAATGTACGGTATTGCTTTTTCTATTAATCCCCCGATAATATTTGGACGATGTGTATTAGGAAATGTTTGATCGGCGTCATCCAGTGATTCTTCTGTTTTAGACCTGGATTGGTCATCTTTCCTGGCCGACATCGACTACCATTTTTTTTATAAATATCGGTGAATAATGTTTTTTTGTCGAGGTGGACCAATGTTTTTCTAGCCGAGTAAAAGAGTACATGCCAGTGTCGACCGAAACACAATTTCGGTTGAGTTCGCACGAAAAAACAAAGCCGACCTACATTGTAAGTTTTATAGGCGACAGCGAACAACAAAACTTCCTATACCATAAAAAATATCATCGGCCAGTGTTTGGAAATAAAATTCCACAATGCTGATAGATAAATAACAATCGGGGCTATTTAACGACCAATGTCCGGTATTGTTTTTTCTATTAATCCCCCGATAATATTTGGACGATGTCTATTAGGAAATGTTCGATCGGCGTCATCTGGTGATTCTTTTGTTTTAGACCTGGAATGGTCATCTTTCCTGGCCGACATCGACCACAATTTTTTTTTATAAATATCGGTGAATAATGTTTTTTGTTCGAGGTGGGCCAATGTTTTTCAAGCCGAGTAAATGAGTAGATGCCAGTGTCGGCTGAAACACAACTTCGGTTTAGCTCGCATGAATAAACAAAGCCGAACTACATTGTACATTTTATAGGCGACAGCGAACAACAAAACTTCCTATAACGTAAAAAATATTATCGGCCAGCGTTTCGAAATGAAATTCCACAATTTCGATAGATAAATATCAATCGGGGCTATTTAACGACCAATGTCTGGTATTGTTTTTTCTATTAATCCCCCGATAATATTTGGACGATATCTATTAGGAAATTATCGATCGGCGTCATCCGGTGATTCTTCTGTTTTAGACCTGGATCGGTCATCTTTCCTGGCTGACATCGATTATCATTTTTTTTTGTAAATATCGGTGAATAATGTTTTTTTTCGAGGTGGGCCAATGTTTTTCTAACCCAGTAAATGAGTACATGCCAGTGTCGGCCGAAACACAACTTCGGTTGAGTTCGCACGAAAAAACAAAGCCGACCCTACATTGTAAGTTTTATAGGCGACAGCGAACAACAAAACTTCCTATACCGTAAAAAATATTATCGGCCAGCGTTTGGAAATGAAATTCCACAATGCCGATAGATAAATATCAATCGGGGCTATTTAACGACCAATGTCCGCTATTGTTTTTTCTATTCAATCCCCCGATAATATTGGACGATGTCTATTAGGAAATGTTCGATCGGCGTCATTTGGTGATTCTTATTTTTAAGACCTGGATCTGTCGTCATCTTTTCTGGCCGACATCGACTACCATATTTTTTTTATAAATATCGCTAAATAATGATTTTTTGTCGAGGTGGGCCAATGTTTTTCAAGCCGAGTAAATGAGTACATGCCAGTGTCGGCCGAAACACAACTTCGGTTGAGTTCGCACGAAAAAACAAAGCCGACCTAAGTTGTAAGTTTTATAGGCGATAGCGAACAACAAAACTTCCTATACCGTAAAAAATATCATCGGCCAGCGTTTGGAAATAAAATTCCACAATGCCGATAGATAAATATCAATCGGGGCTATTTAACGACCAATTTCCGCTATTGTTTTTTCTATTCAATCCCCGATAATATTTGGACGATGTCTATTAGGAAATGTTCGATCGGCGTCATCCGGTGATTCTTCTGTTTTAGACCTGGATTGGTCATCTTTCCTAGCCGACATCGACTACCATTTTTTTTATAAATATCGGTGAATAACGATTTTTTGTCGAGGTGGGCCAATGTTTTTCTAACCGAGTAAATGAGTACATCTCTGTGTCGGCCGAAACACAACTTCGGTTGAGCTCGCACGAAAAAACAAAGCAGACCTACATTGTAAGTTTTATAGGCGACAGCGAACAATAAAACTTCCTATACCCTAAAAAAAATTATCGGCCAGTGTTTGGAAATGAAATTCCACAATGTCGATAGATAAATATCAATCGGGGCTATTTAACGACCAATGTCCGTTATTGTTTTTTCTATTCAATCCCCCGATAATATTTGGACGATATCTATTAGGAAATGTTCGATTGGCGTCATCAGATGATTCTTCTCTTTTAGACCTGGAACGGTCATCTTTCTTGGCCGACATCGACTACCATTTTTTTTTTATCAATATCGGTGAATAATGTTTTTTTGTCGAGGTGGGCCAATGTTTTTCAAGCAGAGTAAATGAGTACATGCCAGTGTCGGCCGAAACACAACTTCGGTTGAGCTCGCACGAATAAACAAAGCCGACCTACATTGTAAGTTTTATAGGCGACAACGAACAACAAAACTTCATATACCGTAAAAAATATCATCGGCCAGCGTTTGGAAAGAAAATTCCACAATGCCGATAGATAAATATCAATCGAGGCTATTTAACGACCAATGTCCGCTATTGTTTTTTCTATTAATCCCCCGATAATATTTGGACGATGTCTATTAGGAAATGTTGGATCGGCGTCATTTGGTGATTCTTATTTTTAAGACCTGGATCGGTCGTCATCTTTCCTGGCCGACATCGACTACCATTTTTTTATAAATATCGGTGAATGATGTTTTTTGTCGAGGTGGGCCAAAGTTTTTCTAGCCGAGTAAATAAGTACATGCCAGTGTCGACCGAAACACAAATTCGGCTGAGTTCGCACGAAAAAACAAAGCCGACCTACATTGTAAGTTTTATAGGCGACAGCGAACAACAAAACTTCCTATACCGTAAAAAATATTATCGGCCAGCGTTTGTAAATGAAATTCCACAATGTCGATAGATAAATATCAATCGGGGCTATTTAACGACCAATGTCCGCTATTGTTTTTTCTATTCAATCCCCCGATAATATTTGGACGATGTCTATTAGGAAATGTTCAATCGGCGATCTCCGGTGGTGATATGAACCCACATGGCACAAGGGCTGACTTAGGATCGTCTAGGATTAAACCTTGATGGAAAATGCGGAAATTGATTAAGGAAAGGATGGAAAATAAGGTGGCTAATTTCGTGGGTCTTAATAAGGTGGTTCTTGGCATAAAATGGATGAATGGGATGGTAAAACGTAGGTTAAGTGGTGGCTGAACAGAAATATAGAAATGTCAATAACTGAAGCTACAGGGCTCCAAATGAGGTGATTCCAAAACGAGGTGAATGTTCTCGTTTTGAAATTCAATTTAGGATCAAGAATCACTTAATTTGAGTGCGTAAAATGGGAGTTATGGCCACGAGATAATTCTGGGCAGAGGTGGATTTTCTGGAATTGTGGTTTGAAGACAAGGGTGATGATGAAAGGAAGGAAAGAATCACTCTTTCCAGCGAGGGCAACACACAAAGGTTGTGAAAGTCCTTTGATACAGCCAAGGTGTTCTTGAATCACTCAAGAATTTAGGAGAATCACTCTCACTAAGATAAAAGAGATAAACTCTAATTTTCTGAATAAAACTCAACGTGTGTTTATTGATAAAATGGTTCAGCTTATATAGAAGCTTTACAGCAGATTTTAGTAATGACCTACTAACCTAGAATTAAAATAACTTAATGCCATTAACCTAGGGAATTAAAAAAAACTTAATGGCTGAGTGTAACTGAAATTGTGGCAACCAAAAGTCACCCCCAACAGCCAACAAGTCAGCCACCATTTGGTCTCCCAAAAGGCTGATGCCTAGGTTGCCAATTGGGCCCTTATTACAACTTGAACTAAACCTAACTAAAGCCCTTTTAGTTGATTAACCCAAAACATATTTTTGGTCAGCCAACTTTACAAGGATTGGGCCATTATTTAGACAAACTAAACACTCTAAAATTGAAACAAAGTGGTGTCATTTAGTCCTCCTCCATTTGGGCCATGATACAACTCACAACCTTGGACTTTTCTCCTTGAAACTTGGGCTTGTATTCAAACAGTATGGACAGCACTTGTTGAAGAGCTTCCTTGGATTTCCTTGCTCTAGCCCTTGTCATAGGTCCTCCAAGTCCTTCAAGTGGATCCTTGCCCTTGCTCTTGGTCATGTCCTCATCAGGTGGGCCAATGTTTTTCAAGCCGAGTAAATGAGTACATGCCAGTGTCGGCGGTAACACAACTTCGGTTGAGCTCGCACGAAAAAACAAAGCCGACCTACATTGTAAGTTTTATAGGCAACAACGAACAACAAAACTTCCTATACCATAAAAAATATTATCGGCCAGCGTTTGGAAATGAAATTCCACAATGTCGATAGATAAATATCAATCGGGGCGATTTAACGACCAAAGTCTGCTATTGTTTTTTCTATTCAATCCCCCGATGGTATTTGGACGATGTCTATTAGGAAATGTTCGATTGGCGTCATAAGGTGATTCTTCACTTTTAGACCTGGATCGGTCATCTTTCCTGGCCGACATCGACTACCATTTTTTTTTT
The DNA here is from genome assembly GCF_000004515.6 of Glycine max. Lineage (NCBI taxonomy): Eukaryota > Viridiplantae > Streptophyta > Magnoliopsida > Fabales > Fabaceae > Glycine > Glycine max. The sequence continues at coordinate 40,089,140 of NC_038251.2, read as the reverse complement.
ATCAATATCGGTGAATAATGATTTTTTGCTGAGGTGGGCCAATGTTTTTCAAGCCGAGTAAATGAGTACATGCCAGTGTCGGTCGTGACACAACTTCGGTTGAGCTCGCATGAAAAAACAAAGCAGGCCTACATTGTAAGTTTTATAGGCGACAGCGAACAACAAAACTTCCTATACCCTAAAAAAATTATCGGCCAGCGTTTGGAAATGAAATTCCACAATATCGATAGATAAATATTAATCGGGGCTATTTAACGACCAATGTCCGCTATTATTTTTTCTATTCAATCCCCCGATAATATTTGGACGATGTCTATTAGGAAATGTTCGATTGGCGTCATCAGATGATTCTTCTCTTTTAGACCTGGATCGGTCATCTTTCCTGGCCGACATCGACTACCATTTTTTTTTATCAATATCGGTGAATAATGTTTTTTTGTCGAACTGGGCCAATTTTTTTCTAGCCGAGTAAATGAGTACATGCCAGTGTCAGTCGAAAAACAACTTTGGTTAAGCTCGCACGAAAAAAAAAAGCCGACCTACACTGTAAGTTTTATAGGCGACAGCAAACAACAAAACTTCCTATAACGTAAAAAATATTATCGGCCAGCGTTTGGAAATGAAATTCCACAATGTCGATAGATAAATATCATTCGGGGCTATTTAACGACCAATGTCCGCTATTGTTTTTTCTATTCAATCCCCCGATAATATTTGGACGATGTCTATTAGGAAATGTTCGATTGGCGTCATCAGATGATTCTTCTCTTTTAGACCTGGATCGGTCATCTTTCCTGGCCGACATCGACTACCATTTTTTTTTATCAATATCGGTGAATAATGTTTGTTTGTCGAGCTGGGCCAATGTTTTTCTTGCCGAGTAAATCAGTACATGCCAGTGTCGGCCGAAAAACAACTTCGGTTAATCTCGCACGAAAAAAAAAAGCCGACCTACATTGTAAGTTTTATAGGCGACAACGAACAACAAAACTTCCTATACCGTAAAAAATATTATCGGCCAGCGTTTGGAAATGAAATTCCACAATGTCGATAGATAAATAACAATCGGGGCGATTTAACGAACAATGTACGCTATTGTTTTTTCTATTCAATCCCCCGATAATATTTGGACGATGTCTATTAGGAAATCTTCGATCGGCGTCATCCGGTGATTCTTCTGTTTTAGACCTGGATCGGTCATCTTTCCTGGCCGACATCGACTACCATTTTTTTTTATCAATATCCGTGAATAATGTTTGTCTGTCGAGCTGGGCCAATGTTTTTCTAGCCGAGTAAATGAGTACATGCCAGTGTCGACCGACACACAACTTCGGTTGAGTTCGCACGAAAAAACGAATCCGACCTACATTATAAGTTTTATAGGCGACATCGAACAACAAAACTTCCTATACCGTACAAAATATTATCGGCCAGCGTTTGGAAATGAAATTCCACAATGTCGATAGATAAATATCAATCGGTGCTATTTAACGACCAATGTCCGCTATTGTTTATTCTTTTCAATCCCCCGATGATATTTGGACGATGTCTATTAGGAAATGTTCGATCGGTGTCATCCGGTGATTCTTCTATTTTAGACTTGGATTGGTCATCTTTCCTGGCCGACATCGACTACCATTTTTTTTATAAGTATCGGTGAATAATGTTTTTTTGTCGAGGTGGGCCAATGTTTTTCTAACCGAGTAAATGAGTACATGCCAGTGTCGGCCGAAACACAACTTCGGTTGAGCTCGCACGAAAAACCAAAGCCAACCTACATTGTAAGTTTTGTAGGCGACAGCGAACAACAAAACTTCCTATACCGTAAAAAATATTATCGGCCAGCGTTTGGAAATGAAATTCCACAATGTCGATAGATAAATATCAATCGGGGCTGTTTAACGACCAATGTCCGCTATTGTTGATGTGAACCTTATGGGGCGGATCGTTTGATACAGGCTACGGAGGTTTTGGATGACGCCACTTCCGGTGAAGGAAGATAAGTCAGGGTAGACGCCACTTCCAATGAAGGAAGATAAGTCTGGGTAGACGCCACTTCCAGTGAAGGAAGATAAGTCCGGGTAGACGCCACAAGGATTACCTTGATAAGTCTGATAATTGGTTCAACAAGGAACCCAGAGAGAAACTCTCACCAAATTTTATCAAATGCCAAAAGTCTCTTTTATTCAAAACAAAAACCAATACTTATAGTGTATCTGAACTAAAAGATAAAAATAGACATGGGTCTTCTAAATAGGTTGGGCCAAAACTACAATAAATAAAAATTATAACTAAAAACATATTTAACTTGGGCCTTCAAATTAGTTTGGGCCTTCAGCAACAATTAATTGTCTTGATAGTGTCTCTGCCTCTGGGCCTTCATCCATCTCCACTTGAGCCTTCATCCTTCTCCACTTGGGCCTTCATCCTTCTCCACTCGGGGGCTTTGTCCTTCTCCACTTAGGCCTTTGTCCTTCTCCACTTGGGCCTTTAGCCTGTATATGGCCAATTTCAGGATTCTCATCAATTGTTGTTTCTATTCAATCCCCCGATTATATTTGGACGATGTCTATTAGGAATTGTTCGATCGGCGTCATTTGGTGATTCTTATTTTTAAGACCTGGATCAGTCATCTTTCCTGCCGACATCGACTACCATTTTTTTTTATCAATATCGGTGAATAATGTTTGTTTGTCGAGCTGGGCCAATGTTTTTCTTGCCGAGTAAATGAGTACATGCCAGTGTCGGCCGTAACACAACTTCGGTTGCGCTCGCACGAAAAAAAAAAGCCGACCTACATTGTAAGTCTTATAGGCGACAACGAACAACGAAACTTCCTATACCGTAAAAAATATTATCGGCCAGCGTTTGGAAATGAAATTCCACAATGTCGATAGATAAATATCAATCGGGGCTATTAAACGACCAATGTCCGCTATTGTTTTTTCTATTCAATCCCTCGATAATATTTGGACGATGTCTATTAGGAAATCTTCGATCGGCGTCATCCGGTGATTCTTCTGTTTTAGACCTGGATCGGTCATCTTTCCTGGCCGACATCGACTACTATTTTTTTTCTCAATATCAGTGAATTATGATTTTTTGTTGAGGTGGGCCAATGTTTTTCAAGCCGAGTAAATGAGTACATGCCAGTGTCGGCCGTAACACAACTTTGGTTGAGCTCGCACGAAAAAACAAAGCCGACCTACATTGTAAGTTTTATAGGCGACAACGAACAACAAAACTTCCTATACCATAAAAAATATTATCGGCCAGTGTTTGGAAATGAAATTCCACAATGTCGATAGATAAATATCAATCGGGGCGATTTAACGACCAATGTCTGCTATTGTTTTTTCTATTCAATCCCCCACTAGTATTTGGACGATGTCTATTAGGAAATGTTCGATTGGCGTCATAAGGTGATTCTTCTCTTTTAGACCTGGATCGGTCATCTTTCCTGGCCGACATCGACTACCATTTTTTTTTTTATCAATATCGGTGAATAATGATTTTTTGTTGAGGTGGGCCAATGTTTTTCAAGCCGAGTAAATGAGTACATGCCAGTGTCGGCCGTGACACAACTTCGGTTGAGCTCGCATGAAAAAACAAAGCAGGCCTACATTGTAAGTTTTATAGGTGACAGCGAACAACAAAACTTCCTATACCATAAAAAATATTATCGGCCAGCATTTGGAAATGAAATTCCACAATGTCGATAGATAAATATCAATCGGGCCTATTTAACGACCAATGTCCGCTATTGTTTTTTCTATTCAATCCCACGATAATATTTGGACGATGTATATTAGGAAATGTTCGATCAGAGTCATCTGGTGATTCTACCTTTTTAGACATGGATCGGTCATCTTTCCTGTCCGACAACGACTACCATTTTTTTTATCAATATCGGTGAATAATGTTCTTTTGTCGAAGTGAGCCAATGTTTTTGTAGCTGAGTAAATGAGTACATGCCAGTGTCGGCCGAAACACAACTTCGGTTGTGCTCGCACGAAAAAACAAAGCCGACCACCTACATTGTAAGTTTTATAGGCGACAGCAAACAACAAAACTTCCTATTCCGTAAAAAATATCATCGGCCTGCGTTTGGAAATGAAATTCCACAATGGTGATAGATAAATATCAATCGGGGCTATTAAACGACCAATGTCCGCTTTTGTTTTTTCTATTCAATCCCTCGATAATATTTGGACGATGTCTATTAGGAAATGTTCGATCGCCGTCCTCCGGTGATTCTTCCTTTTTAGTCATGGATCGGTCATCTTTCCTGGCCGAGAACGACTACCATTTTTTTATCAATATCGGTGAATAATGTTCTTTTGTCGAAGTGAGCCAATGCTTTTCTAGCCGAGTAAATGAGTACATGCCAGTGTTGGCCGAAACACAACTTCGGTTGAGCTCGCACGCAAAAACAAAGCCGACCACCTACATTGTAAGTTTTATAGGCGACAGCAAACAACAAAACTTGCTATACCGTAAAAAATATTATCGGCCAGCGTTTGGAAATGAAATTGCACAATGTCGATAGATAAATATCAATCGGGGCGATTTAACGACCAATGTCTGCTATTGTTTTTTCTATTCAATCCCCCGATAGTATTTGGACGATGTCTATTAGGAAATGTTCGATTGGCGTCATAAGGTGATTCTTCTCTTTTAGACCTGGATCGGTCATCTTTCCTGGCCGACAACGACTACCATTTTTTTTTATCAATATCGGTGAACAATGATTTTTTGTCAAGGTGGGCCATTGTTTTTCTAGCCGAGTAAATGAGTACATCCCAGTGTCAGCCGAAACACAACTTCGGTTGAGCTCGCACGAAAAAACAAAGCCGACATACATTGTAAGTTTTATAGGCGACAGCGAACAACAAAACTTCCTATACCGTAAAAAATATTATCGGCCAGCGTTTGGAAATGAAATTCCACAATGTCGATAGATAAATATCAATCGGGGCTATTAAACGACCAATGTCCGCTATTGTTTTTTCTATTCAATCCCCCGATAATATTTGGGCGATGTCTATTAGGAAATCTTCGATCGGCGTCATCCGGTGATTCTTTTGTTTTAGACCTGGATCGGTCATCTTTCCTCGCCGACATCGACAACTATTTTTTTTCTCAATATCAGTGAATTATGATTTTTTGTTGAGATGGGCCAATGTTTTGCAAGCCGAGTAAATGAGTACATGCCAGTGTCGGCCGTAACACAACTTCGGTTGCGCTCGCACGAAAAAAAAAAGCCGACCTACATTGTAAGTCTTATAGGCGACAACGAACAACGAAACTTCCTATACCGTAAAAAATATTATCGGCCAGCGTTTGGAAATGAAATTCCACAATGTCGATAGATAAATATCAATCGGGGCTATTAAACGACCAATGTCCGCTATTGTTTTTTCTATTCAATCCCCCTATAATATTTGGACGATGTCTATTAGGAAATGTTCGATCGGCGTCATCCGGTGATTCTTCTGTTTTAGACCTGGATCGGTCATCTTTCCAGGCCGACATCGACTACTATTTTTATTCTCAATATCAGTGAATTATGATTTTTTGTTGAGGTGGGCCAATGTTTTTCAAGCCGAGTAAATGAGTACATGCCAGTGTCGGCCGTAACACAACTTCGGTTGCGCTCGCACGAAAAAACAAAGCCGACCTACATTGTAAGTTTTATAGGCGACAACGAACAACAAAACTTCCTATACCATAAAAAATATTATCGGCCAGCGTTTGGAAATGAAATTCCACAATGTCGATAGATAAATATCAATCGGGGCGATTTAACGACCAATGTCCGCTATTGTTATTTCTATTCAATCCCCCGATAATATTTGGACGATGTCTATTTGGAAATGTTCGATCGGCGTCATCCGGTGATTCTTCTGTTTTTGACCTGGATTGGTCATCTTCCCTGGCCGACATCGACTACCATATTTTTTAATCAATATCGGTGAATAATATTTTTTTGTCGAGGTAGGCCAATGTTTTTCTAGTCGAGTAAATGAGTTCATGCCAGTGTCGGCCGAAACACAACTTCGGTTGAGCTCGCACGAAAAAACAAAGCCAACCTACATTGTAAGTTTTATAGGCGATAGCGAACAACAAAACTTCCTATACCGTAAAAAATATTATCGCCCAGCGTTTGGAAATGAAATTCCACAATGTCGATAGATAAATATCAATTGGGGCTATTTAACGACCAATGTCCGCTATTGTTTTTTCTATTCAATCCCACGATAATATTTGGCCGATGTATATTACTAAATTTTCGATCGGAGTCATCTTGTGATTCTTCCTTTTTAGATATGGATCGGTCATCTTTCCTGGCCGACAACGACTACCATTTTTTTTATCAATATCTGTGAATAATGTTCTTTTGTCGAGGTGGGCCAATGTTTTTCTTGCCGAGTAAATGAGTACATGCCAGTGTCGGCCGAAACACAACTTTGGTTGAGCTCGCACGCAAAAACAAAGCCGACCACCTACATTGTAAGTTTTATAGGCGACAGCAAACAACAAAACTTGCTATACCGTAAAAAATATTATCGGCCAGCGTTTCGAAATGAAATTCCACAATGTCGATAGATAAATATCAATCGGGGCGATTTAACGACCAATGTCCGCTATTGTTTTCTCTATTCAATCCCCCGATAATATTTGGATGATGTCTATAAGGAAATGTTCGATTGGCGTCATCAGGTGATTCTTCTCTTTTAGACCTGGATCGGTCATCTTTCCTGGCCAACATCGACTACCATTTTTTTTTATCAATATCGATGAATAATGTTCTTTTGTCGAATGGGCCAATGTTTTTCTAGCCGAGTAAATGAGTACATGCCAGTGTCGGTGGAAAAACAACTTCGCTTGAGCTCGGGCGAAAAAACAAAGCCGACCTACATTGTATGTTTCATAGGCGATAGTGAACAACAAAACTTCCT
>NC_038251.2:40080621-40082065 GCF_000004515.6 Glycine max | reverse complement strand
CAATCCCACGATAATATTTGGACGATGTATATTAGGAAATGTTCGATCGGAGTCATCTGGTGATTCTTCCTTTTTAGACATGCATCGGTCATCTTTCCTGGCCGACAACGACTACCATTTTTTTTTATCAATATCGGTGAATAATGTTCTTTTGTCGAAGTGAGCCAATGTTTTTCTAGCCGAGTAAATGAGTACATGCCAGTGTCGGCCGAAACACAACTTCGGATGTGCTCGCACGAAAAAACAAAACCGACCACCTACATTGTAAGTTTTATAGGCGACAGCAAACAACAAAACTTGCTATACCGTAAAAAATATTATCGGCCAGCGTTTGGAAATGAAATTCCACAATGTTGATAGATAAATACTAATTGGGGCTATTTAACGACCAATGTCCGCTATTGTTTTTTCTATTCAATCCCCCGATAATATTTGGACGATGTCTATTTGGAAATGTTCGATCGTCGATCTCCGGTGATTATTCTTTTTTCGACCTGGATCAGTCATCTTTCTTGGCCGACATTAACTACCATTTTTTTTTATCAATATCGGTGAATAATGTTTTTTTGTCGAGCTGGGCCAATGTTTTTCTTGCCGAGAAAATGAGTACATACCAGTGTCTGCCGAAACACAACTTCGGTTGAGCTCGCACGAAAAAACAAAGGCGACCTACATTGTAAGTTTTATAGGCGACAGCAAACAACAAAACTTCCTATTCCGTAAAAAATATCATCGCCCTGCGTTTGGAAATGAAATTCCACAATGTCGATAGATAAATATCAATCGGGGCTATTTAACGACCAATGTCCGCTATTGTTATTTCTATTCAATCCCCCGATAATATTCGGACGATGTCTATTAGGAAATGTTCGATCGGTGATCTCCGGTAATTATTCTTTTTTAGACCTGGATCAGTCATCTTTCCTGGCAGACATCGACTACCATTTTTTTTTATCAATATCGGTGAATAATGTTCTTTTGTCGAGGCGGGCCAATGTTTTTCTTGCCGAGTAAATTAGTACATGCCAGTGTCGGCCGAAACATAACTTCGGTTGAGCTCGCACGAAAAAACAAAGCCGACCTACATTGTAAGTTTTATAGGCGACAGCAAACAACAAAACTTGGTATACCGTAAAAAATATTATCGGCCAGCGTTTCTAAATGAAATTCCACAATGTCGATAGATAAATATCAATCGGGGCTATTTAACGACCAATGTCCGCTATTGTTTTTTCTATTCAATCCCACGATAATATTTGGCCGATGTATATTACTAAATTTTCGATCGGCGTCATTTGGTGATTCTTATTTTTAAGACCTGGATTGGTCATCTTTCCTGGCCGACATCGACTACCATTTTTTTTTATCAATATCGCTGAATAATGATTTTTTGTCGAGGTGGGGCAATGTTTTTTTAAGCCGAGTAAATGAGTACATCTCTGTG
>NC_038251.2:40078188-40080521 GCF_000004515.6 Glycine max | reverse complement strand
AGTTTTATAGGCGATAGGTAACAACAAAACTTCCTATACTCTAAAAAATCTTTTCTCCCAGGGTCAGGAAATGAAATTCCGCCAGGTCGATAGATAAATATCATTTGGGGTTATGTAACGACCAATGTCCGCATATGTATTTTATATTCAATCCCACGATAACATTGGGCAGATGTATATTACTAAATTTTCGATCGGAGTCATCTTGTGATTCTTCCTTTTTAGATATGGATCGGTCATCTTTCCTGGCCGACAACGACTACCATTTTTTTTATCAATATCTGTGAATAATGTTCTTTTGTCGAGGTGGGCCAATGTTTTTCTTGCCGAGTAAATGAGTACATGCCAGTGTCGGCCGAAACACAACTTTGGTTGAGCTCGCACGCAAAAACAAAGCCGACCACCTACATTGTAAGTTTTATAGGCGACAGCAAACAACAAAACTTGCTATACCGTAAAAAATATTATCGGCCAGCGTTTCGAAATGAAATTCCACAATGTCGATAGATAAATATCAATCGGGGCTATTTAACAACCAATGTCTGCTATTGTTATTTCTATTCAATCCCCCGATAATATTTGGACGATGTCTGTTAGGAAATGTTCGATCGGTGATCTCCGGTGATTAGTCTTTTTTAGACCTGGATCAGTCATTTTTCCTGGCCGACATCGACTACCATTTTTTTATCAATATCGGTGAATAATGTTCTTTTGTCGAGGCGGGCCAATGTTTTTCATGCCGAGTAAATGAGTACATGCCAGTGTCGGCCGAAACACAACTTCTGTTTAGCTCGCACTCAAAAACAAAGCCGACCACCTACATTGTAAGTTTTATAGGCGACAGCAAACAACATAACTTGCTATACCGTAAAAAATATTATCGGCCAGCGTTTCGAAATGAAATTCCACAATGTCGATAGATAAATATCAATAGGGGCGATTTAACGACCAATGTCCGCTATTGTTTTCTCTATTCAATCCCCCGATAATATTTGGACGATGTCTATTAGGAAATGTTCTATTGGCGTCATCAGGTGATTCTTCTCTTTTAGACCTGGATCGGTCATCTTTCCTGGCCGACATCGACTACCATTTTTTTTTTATCAATATCGATGAATAATGTTCTTTTGTCGAAGTGGGCCAATGTTTTTCTAGCCAAGTAAATGAGTACATGCCAGTGTCAGCCGAAACACAACTTCGGTTGAGCTCGCACGCAAAAACAAAGCCGACCACCTACATTGTAAGATTTATAGGCGACAGCAAACAACAAAACTTGCTATACCGTAAAAAATATTTTCGGCCAGCGTTTCGAAATGAAATTCCACAATGTCGATAGATAAATATCAATCGGGGCTATTTAACAACCAATGTCTGCTATTGTTATTTCTATTCAATCCCCCGATAATATTTGGACGATGTCTGTTAGGAAATGTTCGATCGGTGATCTCCGGTGATTAGTCTTTTTTAGACCTGGATCAGTCATTTTTCCTGGCCGACATCGACTACCATTTTTTTATCAATATCGGTGAATAATGTTCTTTTGTCGAGGCGGGCCAATGTTTTTCATGCCGAGTAAATGAGTACATGCAGTGTCGGCCGAAACACAACTTCTGTTTAGCTCGCACTCAAAAACAAAGCCGACCACCTACATTGTAAGTTTTATAGGCGACAGCAAACAACAAAACTTGCTATACCGTAAAAAATATTATCGGCCAGCGTTTCGAAATGAAATTCCACAATGTCGATAGATAAATATCAATCGGGGCGATTTAACGACCAATGTCCGCTATTGTTTTCTCTATTCAATCCCCCGATAATATTTGGATGATGTCTATAAGGAAATGTTCGATTGGCGTCATCAGGTGATTCTTCTCTTTTAGACCTGGATCGGTCATCTTTCCTGGCCAACATCGACTACCATTTTTTTTTATCAATATCGATGAATAATGTTCTTTTGTCGAATGGGCCAATGTTTTTCTAGCCGAGTAAATGAGTACATGCCAGTGTCGGTGGAAAAACAACTTCGCTTGAGCTCGGGCGAAAAAACAAAGCCGACCTACATTGTATGTTTCATAGGCGATAGTGAACAACAAAACTTCCTATACCATAAAAAATATTATCGGCAAGCGTTTGGAAATGAAATTCCACAATGTCGATAGATAAATATCAATCGGGGCTATTTAACGACCAATGTCCGCTATTGTATTTTCTATTCAATCCCACGATAATATTTGGACGATGTATATTAGGAAATGTTCGATCGGAGTCATCTGGTGATTCTTCCTTTTTAGACATGCATCGGTCATCTTTCCTGGCCGACAACGACTACCATT
>NC_038251.2:40058653-40077811 GCF_000004515.6 Glycine max | reverse complement strand
GGATCAGTCATCTTTCCTGGCCGACATCGACTACCATTTATTTTCTCAATATCGGTGAATAATGTTCTTTTGTCGGGTGGGGCCAATGTTTTTCTTGCCGAGTAAATGAGTACATGCCAGTGTCGGCCCGAAACACAACCTTTGGTTGAGCTCGCACGCAAAAAACAAAGCCCGACCCACCCTACATTGTAAGTTTTTATAGGCGACAGCAAAACAACAAAACTTTGCTATACCGTAAAAAATATTTATCGGCCAGCGTTTCGAAATGAAATTCCACAATGTCGATAGATAAATACTAATCGGGGCTATTTAACGACCAATGTCCGCTATTGTTTTTTCTATTCAATCCCTCGATAATATTTGGACGATGTCTATTTGGAAATGTTCGATCAGCGATCTCCGGTGATTTGTCTTTTTTAGACCTGGATCAATCATTTTTCCTGGCCGACATCGACTACCATTTTTTTATCAATATCGGTGAATAATGTTTTTTTGTCGAGCTGGGCCAATGTTTTTCTTGCCGAGTAAATGAGTACATACCAGTGTCGGCAGAAACACAACTTCGGTTGAGCTCGCACGAAAAAACATAGGCGACCTACATTGTAAGTTTTATAGGCGACAGCGAACAACAAAACTTCCTATTCCGTAAAAAATATCATCGGCCAACGTTTGGAAATGAAATGCCACAATGTCGATAGATAAATACTAACCGTGGCTATTTAACGACCAACGTCCGCTATTGTTTTTTCTATTCAATCCCCCGATAATATTTGGACGATGTCTATTTGGAAATGTTCGATCGTCGATCTCCGGTGATTATTCTTTTTTAGACCTGGATCAGTCATCTTTCCTGGCCGACATCGACTACCATTTTTTTATCAATATCGGTGAATAATGTTTTTTTGTCTGGCTGGGCCAATTTTTTCTAGCCGAGTAATAGAGAACATGCCAGTGTCGGCCGAAACACAACTTCGGTTGAGCTCGCCCGAAAAAACAAAGGCGACCTACATTGTAAGTTTTATAGGCGACAGCGAACAACAAGACATCCTATTCCGTAAAAAATATCATCGGTCTGCGTTTGGAAATGAAATGCCACAATGTCGATAGATAAATACTAATCGGGGCTATTTAACGACCAATGTCCGCTATTGTTTTTTCTATTCGATCGCCCGATAATATGTGGACGATGTCTATTTGGAAATGTTCGATCGTGGATCTCCGGTGATTATTCTTTTTTAGACCTGGATCAGTCATCTTTCCTGGCCGACATCGACTACAGTTTTTTTTTTATCAATATCGGTGAATAATGTTCTTTTGTCGATGTGGGCCAATGTTTTTCTTGCCGAGTAAATGAGTACATGCCAGTGTCGGCCGAAACACAACTTCGGTTGAGCTCAGACGCAAAAACAAAGCCGACCACCTACATTGTAAGTTTTATAGGCGAAAGCAAACAACAAAACTTGCTATACCGTAAAAAATATTATCGGCCAGCGTTTCGAAATGAAATTCCACAATATCGATAGATAAATATCAATCGGGGTGATTTAACGACCAATGTCCGCTGTTGTTTTTTCTATTCAATCCCCCGATAATATTTGGACGATGTCTATTTGGAAATGTTCGATCGTCGATCTCCGGTGATTATTCTTTTTTAGACCTGGATCGGTCATCTTTCCTGGCCGACATCGACTACCATTTTTTTTTATCAATATCGGTGAATAATGTTCTTTTGTCGAGGCGGGCCAATGTTTTTCTTGCCGAGTAAATGAGTACATGCCAGTGTCGGCCGAAACACAACTTCGGTTGAGCTCGCACGAAAAACAAAGGCGACCTACATTGTAAGTTTTATAGGCGACAGCGAACAACAAAACTTCCTATTCCGTAAAAAATATCATCGGCCTGCGTTTGGAAATGAAATGCCACAATGTCGATAGATAAATATCAATCAGGGCGATTTAACGACCAATGTCCGCTATTGTTTTTTCTAATCAATCCCCCAATAATATTTGGACGATGCCTATTAGGAAATGTTCGATCGGCGATCTCCGGTGATTTTTCTTTTTTAGACCTGGATCAGTCATCTTTCCTGGCCGACATCGACTACAGTTTTTTTTTTATCAATATCGGTGAATAATGTTCTTTTGTCGAGGTGGGCCAATGTTTTTCTTGCCGTGTAATAGAGTACATGCCAGTGTCGGCCGAAACACAACTTCGGTTGAAGTCGCACGAAAAAATAAAGGCGACCTACATTGTAAGTTTTATAGGCGACAGCTAACAACAAAACTTCCTATTCCGTAAAAAATATCATCGGCCTGCGTTTGGAAATGAAATTCCACAATTTCGATAGATAAATATCAATCGGGGCTATATAACGACCAATGTCCGCTATTGTTTTTTCTATTCAATCCCCCGATAATATTTGGACGATGTCTATTAGGAAATCTTCGATCGGCGTCATCCGGGGATTCTTCTGTTTTAGACCTGGATCGGTCATCTTTCCTGGCCGACATCGACTACCATTTTATTTATCAATATCCGTGAATAATGTTTGTTTGTCGAGCTGGGCCAATGTTTTTCTAGCCGAGTAAATGAGAACATGCCAGTCTTGGCCGAAACACAACTTCGGTTGAGCTCGCACGAAAAAACAAAGCCGACCTACATTGTAAGTTTTATAGGCGACAACGAACAAAAAAACTTCCAATACCGTAAAAATTATTATCGACCAGCGTTTGGAAATGAAAATCCACAATGTCGATAGATAAATATCAATTGGGCTATTTAACGACCACTGTCCGCTATTGTTTTTTCTATTCAATCCCCCGATGATATTTGGACGATGTCTATAAGGAAATGTTCGATCGGCGTCATTTGGTGATTCTTATTTTTAAGACCTGGATTGGTCATCTTCCTGGCCGACATCGACTACCATTTTTTTTTTATCACTATCGTTGAATAATGATTTTTTGAGGTGGGCCAATGTTTTTCAAGCCGAGTAAATGAATACATGCCAGTGTCGGCCGAAACACAACTTCGGTTGAGTCGCACGCAAAAACAAAGCCGACCACCTACATTGTAAGTTTTATAGGCGACAGCAAACAACAAAACTACCTCAACCGTAAAAAATATTATCGGCCAGCGTTTTGAAATGAAATTCCAGAATGTCGATAGATAAAAATATCAATCGGGGCTATTTAACGAAAAATGTCCACTATGGTTTTTTCTATTCAATCCCCCAATAATATTTGGACGATGTCTATTAGGAAATGATCGATCAGTGATCTACGGTGATTATTCTTTTTTTGACCTGGATCGGTCATCTTTCCTGGCCGACATCAACTACCATTTTTTTTTATCAATATCGGTGAATAATATTCTTTTGTCGAGGTGGGCCAATGTTTTTCTAGCCGAGTAAATCAGTACATGCCAATATCGGCCGAAACACAACTTCGGTTGAGCTCGCACGCAAAAACAAAGCCGACCACCTACATTGTAAGTTTTATAGGCGACAGCAAACAACAAAACTTCCTATACCGTAAAAAATATTATCAGCCAGCGTTTGGAAATTAAATTCCACAATGTCGATAGATAAATATCAATCGGGACTATTTAACGACCAATGTCCGCTATTGTTTTTTCTATTCAATCCCCCGATAATATTTGGACGATGTCTATTAGGAAATGTTCGATCGGCGATCTCCGGTGATTATTCTTTTTTAGAGCTGGATCGGTCGTCTTTCCTGGCCGACATCGACTACCATTTTTATTTATCAATATCGGTGAATAATGTTCTTTTGTCGAGCTAGGCCAATGATTTTCCTGCCGAGTAAATGAATACATGCCAGTGTCGGCCGAAACACAACTTCGGTTGAGTCGCACGCAAAAACAAAGCCGACCACCTACATTGTATGTTTTACAGGCGACAGCAAACAACAAAACTTGCTATACCGTAAAAAATATTATCGGCCAGCGTTTGTGATATGAACCCTCATGGCACAAGGGCTGACTTAGGATCGTCTAGGATTAAACCTTGATGGGAAATGCGGAAATTGATTAAGGAAAGGATGGAAAATAAGGTGGATAATTTCGTGGGTCTTAATAAGGTGGTTTCTGGCATAAAATGGATGAATGGGATGGTAAAACGTAGGTTAAGTGGTGGCTGGACAGAAATATAGAAATGGCAATAACGGAAGCTACAGGGCTCCAAATGAGGTGATTCCAAAACGAGGTGAAAGGTCTCGTTTTGAAATTCAATTTAGGCTCAAGAATCACTTAATTTGAGTGTGTAAAATGGGAGTTATGGTCACGAGATAATTTTGGGCAGAGGTGGATTTTCTGGAATTGTGGTTTGAAAGAACAAGGGTGGAGATGATTGGAAGGAAAGAATCACTCTTTCCAGCGAGGGCAACACACAAAGGTTGTGAAAGTCCTTTGATACAGCCAGGGTGTTCTTGAATCACTCAAGAATTTAGGAGAATCACTCTCACTAAGATAAAAGAGATAAACTCTAATTTTCTGAATAAAACTCAACTTGTGTTTATTGATAAAATGGTTCAGCTTATATAGAAGCTTTACAGCAGATTTTAGTAATGACCCACTAACCTAGAATTAAAATAACTTAATGCCATTAACCTAGGGAATTAAAAAAAAACTTAATGGCTGAGTGTAACTGAAATTGTGGCAACCAAAAGTCACCCCCAACAGCCAACAAGTCAGCCACCATTTGGTCTCCCAAAAGGCTGATGCCTAGGTTGCCAATTGGGCCCTTATTACAACTTGAACTAAACCTAACTAAAGCCCTGATGTGAACCTGAGTAGGAGCGGATCGTTTGATACAGGCTACGAAGATTTTGGATGACGCCACTTCCGGTGAAGGAAGATAAGTCAGGGTAGACGCCACTTCCGGTGAAGGAAGATAAGTCTGGGTAGACGCCACTTCCGGTGAAGGAAGATAAGTCTGGGTAGACGCCACTTCCAGTGAAGGAAGATAAGTCTGGATAGACGCCACAAGGATTACCTTGATAAGTCTGATAATTGGTTCAACAAGGAACCCAGAGAGAAACTCTCACCCAATTTTATGAAAATGCCAAAAGTTTTCTTATTCAAAACAAAAACCCATACTTATAGTGTAGCTAAACAAAAAGATAAAAATAGACATGGGCCTTTTAAACAGTTTGGGCCAAAATTACAATAAAAATAAATTATAACTAAAAACTTATTTAACTTGGGCCTTCAAATTAGTTTGGGCCTTCAGCAACAATTAATAGTCTTGATAGTGTCTCTGCCTCTGGGCCTTCATCCTTCTCCACTTGGGCCTTCATCCTTCTCCACTCGGGGGCTTTGTCCTTCTCCACTTGGGCCTTCGTCCTTCTCCACTTGGGCCTTCATCCTTCTCCACTCGGGGGGCTTTGTCCTTCTCCACTTGGGCCTTTAGCCTGTATTTGGCCAGTTTCATGATTCTCATCAAGCCCTTTTAGTTGATTAACCCAAAACATATTTTTGGTCAGCCAACTTTACAAGGATTGGGCCATTATTTAGACAAACTAAACACTCTAAAATTGAAACAAAGTGGTGTCATTTAGTCCTCCTCCATTTGGGCCATGATACAACTCACAACCTTGGACTTTTCTCCTTGAAACTTGGGCTTGTATTCAAACAGTATGGACAGCACTTGTTGAAGAGCTTCCTTGGCTTTCCTTGCTCTAGCCCTTGTCATAGGTCCTCCAAGTCCTTCAAGTGGATCCTTGCCCTTGCTCTTGGTCATGTCCTCATCAGTTTGGAAACGAAATTCCACAATGTCGATAGATAAATATCAATCGGGGCTATTTAACGACCAATGTCCGCTATTGTTTTTTCTAATCAAATCCCCCAATAATATTTTGACGATGCCTATTAGGAAATGTTCGATCGGCGATCTACGGTGATTATTCTTTTATAGACCTGGATCGGTCATCTTTCCTGCCCGACATCGACTACCATTTTTTTATCAATATCGGTGAATAATGATTTTTTGTCAAGGTGGGCCAATGTTTTTCAAGCAAAGTAAATGAGTACATGCCAGTGTCGGCCGAAACCCAACTTCGATTGAGCTCGCACGAAAAAAGAAAGGCAACCTACATTGTAAGTTTTATAGGCGACAGCGAACAACAAAACTTCCTATACCGTAAAAAATATTATCGACCAGCGTTTGGAAATGAAATTCCAATATGTCGATAGACAAATATCAATCGGGGCTATTTAACGACCAATGTCCGCTATGGTTTTTTCTATTCAATCCCCTGATAATATTTGGACGATGTCTATTAGGAAATGTTTGATCGCCGTCCTCCGGTGATTCTTCTTTTTTAGACCTGGATCGATCATCTTTCCTGGCCGACATCGACTACCATTTTTTGTTATCAATACCGGTGAATAATGTTCTTTTGTCCAGGTGCGCGAATGTTTTTCTAGCCGAGTAAATGAGTACATGCCAGTGTCGGCCGAAACACAACTTCGGTTGAGCACGCACGAAAAAACAAAGCCGACCTACATTGTAAGTTTTATAGGCGACAGCGAACAACAAAACTTCCTATACCGTAAAAAATATTATCGGCCAGCGTTTGGAAAAGAAATTCCACAATGTCGATAGATAAATATCAATCGGGGCTATTTAACGACCAATGTCCGCTATGGTTTTTTCTATTCAATCCCCCGATGATATTTGGACGATGTCTATTAGGAAATGTTCGATCAGCGTCATCCGGTGATTCTTCTTTTTTAGACCTGGATTGGTCATGTTTCCTGGCCGACATCGACTACCATTTTTTTTTATCAACATCGGTGAATAATGTTTTTTTGTCTAGCTGGGCCAATGTTTTTCTAGCCGAGTAAATGAGTACATGCCAGTGTCGACCGAAACACAACTTCGGTTGAGTTCGCACGAAAAAACAAAGCCGACCTACATTGTAAGTTTTATAGGCGACAGCGAACAACAAAACTTCCTATACCGTAAAAAATATTATCGGCCAGCGTTTGGAAAAGAAATTCCACAATGTCGATAGATAAATATCAATCGGGGCTATTTAACGACCAATGTCCACTATTGTTTTTTCTATTCAATCCCCCGATAATATTTGGAGGATGTCTATTAGGAAATGTTCGATCGGCGTCATTTGGTGATTCTTATTTTTAAGACCTGGATCGGTCGTCATCTTTCCTGGCTGACATCGATTACCATTTTTTTTTATCAATATCGGTGAATAATGTTTTTTTGTCTAGCTGGGCCAATGTTTTTCAGGCCGAGTGAATGAGTACATGCCGGTGTCTTCCGAAACACAACTTCGGTTGAGCTCGCACGAAAAAACAAAGCCGACCTACATTGTTAGTTTTATAGGCGACAGCGAACATCAAAACTTCCTATACCGTAAAAAATTTTATCGGCCAGCGTTTGGAAATGAAATTCCACAATGCCGATAGATAAATATCAATCGTGGCTATTTAACGACCAATGTCCGGTATTGTTTTTTCTATTAATCCACCGATAATATTTGGACGATGTCTATTAGGAAATGTTCGATCGGCGTCATTTGGTGATTCTTATTTTTAAGACCTGGATCGGTCATCTTTCCTGGCCGACATCGACTACCATTTTTTTTTATCAATATTGGTGAATAATGAGTTTTTGTCGAGGTGGGCCAATGTTTTTCAAGCCGAGTAAATGAGTACATGCCAGTGTCGGCCGAAACACAACTTCGGTTGAGCTCGCACGAAAAAACAAAGCCGACCTGCATTGTTAGTTTTATAGGCGACAACAAACAACAAAACTTCCTATACCGTAAAAATTATTATCGGCCAGCGTTTGGAAATGAAATTCCACAATGCCGATAGATAAATATCAATCGTGGCTATTTAACGACCAATGTCCGGTATTGTTTTTTCTATTAATCCCCCGATAATATTTGGACGATGTCTATTAGGAAATGTTTGATCGGCGTCATCAAGTGATTCTTCTGTTTTAGACCTGGATTGGTCATCTTTCCTGGCCGACATCGACTACCATTTTTTTTATAAATATCGGTGAATAATGCTTTTTTGTCGAGGTGGGCCAATGTTTTTCTAGCCCAGTAAATGAGTACATGTCAGTGTCGGCCGAAACACAACTTCGGTTGAGTTCGCATGAAAAAACAAAGCCGACCTACATTGTTAGTTTTATAGGCGACAGCGAACAACAAAACTTCCTATACCGTAAAAAATATCATCGGCCAGCGTTTGGAAATCAAATTCCACAATGCTGATAGATAAATATCAATCGGGGCTATTTAACGACCAATGTCCGCTATTGTTTTTTCTTTTCAATCCCCCGATGATATTTGGACGATGTCTATTAGGAAATGTTCGATCGACGTCATCCGGTGATTATTCTGTTTTAGACCTGGAATGGTCATCTTTCCTGGCCGACATCGACTACAATTTTTTTTATAAATATCGGTGAATAATGTTTTTATGTCGAGGTGGGCCAATGTTTTCTAGCCGAGTAAATGAGTACATGCGAGTGTCTGCCGAAACACATTTTCGGTTGAGCTCCCACGAAAAAACAAAGCCAACCTACATTGTAAGTTTTATAGGCGACAGCGAACAACAAAACTTCCTATACCGTAAAAAATATCATCGGCCAGCGTTTGGAAATAAAATTCAACAATGCGATAGATAAATATCAATCGGGGCTATTTAACGACCAATGTCCGCTAATGTTTTTTCTTTTCAATCCCGCGATAATATTTGGACGATGTCTATTAGGAAATGTTCGATCGGCGTCATTTGGTGATTCTTATTTTTTAGACTTGGATCGGTCGTCATCTTTCCTGGCCGACATCGACTACCATTTTTTTTATCAATATAGGTGAATAATGATATTTTGTCGATGTGGGCCAATGTTTTTTTAGCCGAGTAAATGAGTACATGCCAGTGTCGGCCGAAACACAACTTCGGTTGAGCTCGCACAAATAAACAAAGCCGACCTCCATTGTTATTTTTATAGGCGACAGCGAACAACAAAACTTCCTCTACCGTAAAAAATATCATCGGCCAACGTTTGGAAATAAAATTCCACAATGCCGATAGATAAATATCAATCGGGGCTATTTAACGACCAATGTCCGGTATTGTTTTTTCTAGTAATCCCTCTATAATATTTGGACGATGTCTATTAGGAAACGTTCGATCGGCGTCATCCGGTGATTCTTCTATTTTAGACCTGGATCGGTCATCTTTCCTGGCCGACATCGACTACCATTTTTTTTATAAATATCGGTGAATAATGTTTTTTTGTCGAGGTGGACCAATGTTTTTCTAGCCGAGTAAAAGAGTACATGCCAGTGTCGACCGAAACACAACTTCGGTTGAGTTCGCACGAAAAAACAAAGCCGATCTACATTGTAAGTTTTATAGGCGACAGCGAACAACAAAACTTCCTATACCGTAAAAAATATCATCGGCCAGTGTTTGGAAATAAAATTCCACAATGCCGATAGATAAATAACAATCGGGGCTATTTAACGACCAATGTCCGGTATTGTTTTTTCTATTAATCCCCCGATAATATTTGGACGATGTCTATGAGGAAATGTTCGATCGGCGTCATCTGGTGATTCTTTTGTTTTAGACCTGGAATGGTCATCTTTCCTGGCCGACATCGACCACAATTTTTTTTTATAAATATCGGTGAATAATGTTTTTTGTTCGAGGTGGGCCAATGTTTTTCAAGCCGAGTAAATGAGTACATGCCAGTGTCGGCCGAAACACAACTTCGGTTGTGCTCGCATTAATAAACAAAGCCGAACTACATTGTACATTTTATAGGCGACAGCGAACAACAAAACTTCCTATAACGTAAAAAATATTATCGGCCAGCGTTTGGAAATGAAATTCCACAATTTCGATAGATAAATATCAATCGGGGCTATTTAACGACCAATGTCTGGTATTGTTTTTTCTATTAATCCCCCGATAATATTTGGACGATATCTATTAGGAAATTATCGATCGGCGTCATCCGGTGATTCTTCTGTTTTAGACCTGGATTGGTCATCTTTCCTGGCTGACATCGATTATCATTTTTTTTTATCAATATAGGTGAATAATGTTTTTTGTCGAGGTGGGCCAGTGTCGGCCGAAACACAACCTCAGTTGAGCTCGCACGAAAAAACAAAGCCGACCTACACTGTAAGTTTTATAGGCGACAGCGAACAACAATACTTTCTATACCGTAAAAAATATTATCGGCCAGCGTTTGGAAATAAAATTCCACAATGTCGATGGATAAATATCAATCGGGCCTATTTAACGACCAATGTCCGCTATTGTTTTTTCTTTTCAATCCCCCGATGATATTTGGACGATGTCTATGAGGAAATGTTCGATCGGCGTCATCCGGTGATTCTTCTATTTTAGACCTGGATCGGTCATCTTTCCTGGCAGACATCGACTACAATTTTTTGTATAAATATCGGTGAATAATGTTTTTTTGTCGAGGTGGACCAATGTTTTTCTAGCCGAGTAAAAGAGTACATGCCAGTGTCGACCGAAACACAACTTCGGTTGAGTTCGCACGAAAAAACAAAGCCGACCTACATTGTAAGTTTTATAGGCGACAACAAACAACAAAACTTCCTATACCGTAAAAATTATTATCGGCTAGCGTTTGGAAATGAAATTCCACAATGCCGATAGATAAATATCAATCGTGGCTATTTAACGACCAATGTCCGGTATTGTTTTTTCTATGAATCCCCCGATAATATTTGGACGATGTCTATTAGGAAATGTTCGATCGGCGTCATTTGGTGATTCTTATTTTTAAGACCTGGATCGGTCATCTTTCCTGGCCGACATCGACTACCATTTTTTTTTTCAATATCGGTGAATAATGATTTTTTGTCGAGGTGGGCCAATGTTTTTCTAACCGAGTAAATGAGTACATGCCAGTGTCGGCCGAAACGCAACTTCGGTTAAGTTCGCACGAAAAAACAAGGCCGACCATACATTGTAAGTTTTATAGGCGACAGCGAACAACAAAACTTCCTATACCGTAAAAAATATTATCGGCCAGCGTTTGGAAATGAAATTCCACAATGTCGATAGATAAATATCAATCGGGGCTATTTAACGACCATTGTCCGCTATTGTTTTTTCTATTCAATCCCCCGATAATATTTGGATGATGTCTATTAGGAAATGTTCGATCGGCGTCATTTGGTGATTCTTATTTTTAAGACCTGGATTGGTCATCTTTCCTGGCCGACATCGACTACCATTTTTTTTTATCAATATCGCTGAATAATGATTTTTTGTCGAGGTGGGCCAATGTTTTTCAAGCTGAGTAAATGAGTACATCTCAGTGTCGGCCAAAACACAACTTCGGTTGAGCTCGCACGAAAAAAAAGCCGACCTACATTGTTAGTTTTATAGACGACAGCGAACAACAAAACTTCCTATACCGTAAAAAATATTATCGGCCAGCATTTGGAAATGAAATTCCACAATGTCGATAGATAAATATCAATCGGGGCTATTTAATGACCATTGTCCGCTATTGTTTTTTCTATTCAATCCCCCGATAATATTTGGACGATGTCTATTAGAAAATGTTCGATCGGCGTCATCCGGTGATTCTTATTTTTAAGACCTGGATTGGTCATCTTTCCTGGCCGACATCGACTACCATTTTTTTTTATCAATATCGCTGAAATAATGATTTTTTGTCGAGGTGGGCCAATGTTTTTCAAGCCGAGTAAATGAGTACATCTCAGTGTCGGCCGAAACACAACTTCGGTTGAGCTCGCACGAAAAAAAGCCGACCTACATTGTTAGTTTTATAGGCGACAGCGAACAACAAAACTTCCTATACCGTAAAAAATATTATCGGCCAGCGTTTGGAAATGAAATTCCACAATGTCGATAGATAAATATCAAACGGGGCTATTTAACGACCATTGTCCGCTATTGTTTTTTCTATTCAATCCCCCGATAATATTTGGATGATGTCTATTAGGAAATGTTCGATCGACGTCATTTGGTGATTCTTATTTTTAAGACCTGGATCTGTCGTCATCTTTCCTGGCCGACATCGACTACCATTTTTTTTTTATCAATATCGCTGAATAATGATTTTTTTGTCGAGGGGGCCAATGTTTTTCAAGCCGAGTAAATGTGTACATGCCAGTGTCGGCTGAAACACAACTTCGGTTGAGTTCGCACGAAAAAACAAAGCCGACCTAAATTGTAAGTTTTATAGGCGACAGCAAACAACAAAACTTCCTATACCGTAAAAAATATTATCGGCCAGCGTTTGGAAATGAAATTCCACAATGCCGATAGATGAATATCAATCGTGGCTATTTAACGACCAATATCCGCTATTGTTTTTTCTATTCAATCCCCTGATAATATTTGGGCGATGTCTATTAGGAAATGTTCGATCGGCGTCATTTGGTGATTCTTATTTTTAAGACCTGGATCTGTCGTCATCTTTTCTGGCCGACATCAACTACCATTTTTTTTTATCAATATCGCTGAATAATTATTTTTTGTCGAGGGGGCCAATGTTTTTCAAGCCGAGTAAATGAGTACATGCCAGTGTCGGCCGAAACACAACTTCGGTTGAGTTCGCACGAAAAAACAAAGCCGACCTAAATTGTAAGTTTTATAGGCGACAGCAAACAACAAAACTTCCTATACCGTAAAAAATATCATCGGCCTGCGTTTGGAAATGAAATTCCACAATGTCGATAGATAAATATCAATCGGGGCTATTTAACGACCAATGTCCGCTATTGTTATTTCTATTCAATCCCCCGATAATATTCGGACGATGTCTATTAGGAAATGTTCGATCGGTGATCTCCGGTAATTATTCTTTTTTCGACCTGGATCAGTCATCTTTCCTGGCAGACATCGACTACCATTTTTTTTTATCAATATCGGTGAATAATGTTCTTTTGTCGAGGCGGGCCAATGTTTTTCTTGCCGAGTAAATTAGTACATGCCAGTGTCGGCCGAAACATAACTTCGGTTGAGCTCGCACGAAAAAACAAAGCCGACCTACATTGTAAGTTTTATAGGCGACAGCAAACAACAAAACTTGGTATACCGTAAAAAATATTATCGGCCAGCGTTTCTAAATGAAATTCCACAATGTCGATAGATAAATATCAATCGGGTCTATTTAACGACCAATGTCCGCTATTGTTTTTTCTATTCAATCCCCCGATAATATTTGGATGATGTCTATTAGGAAATGTTCGATCGGCGTCATTTGGTGATTCTTATTTTTAAGACCTGGATTGGTCATCTTTCCTGGCCGACATCGACTACCATTTTTTTTTATCAATATCGCTGAATAATGATTTTTTGTCGAGGTGGGCCAATGTTTTTCAAGCCGAGTAAATGAGTACATCTCTGTGTCGGCCGAAACACAAATTCGGTTGAGCTCGCACGAAAAAACAAAGCCCACCTACATTGTAAGTTTTATAGGCGACAACGAACAACAAAACTTCCTATACCGTAAAAAATATCATCGGCCAGCGTTTGGAAATAAAATTCAACAATGCGATAGATAAATATCAATCGGGGCTATTTAACGACCAATGTCCGCTATTGTTTTTTCTATTCAATCCCCTGATAATATTTGGACGATGTCTATTAGGAAATGTTCGATCGGCGTCATTTGGTGATTCTTATTTTTAAGACCTGGATCCGTCGTCATCTTTTCTGGCCGACATCGACTACCATTTTTTTTTATCAATATCGCTGAATAATGATTTTTTGTCGAGGTGGGCCAATGTTTTTCAAGCCGAGTAAATGAGTACATCTCAGTGTCGGCCGAAACACAACTTCGATTGAGCTCGCACGAAAAAAAAGCCGACCTACATTGTTAGTTTTATAGGCGACAGCGAACAACAAAACTTCCTATACCGTACAAATATTATCGGCCAGCGTTTGGAAATGAAATTCCAACATGCCGATAAATAAATATCAATCGTGGCTATTTAACGACCAATATCCGCTATTGTTTTTTCTATTCAATCCCCTGATAATATTGATCGATGTCTATTAGGAAATGTTCGATCGGCGTCATTTGGTGATTCTTATTTTTAAGACCTGGATCTGTCGTCATCTTTTCTGGCCGACATCGACTACCATTTTTTTTTATCAATATCGCTGAATAATTATTTTTTGTCGAGGTGGGCCAATGTTTTTCAAGCCGAGTAAATGAGTACATCTCAGTGTCGGCCGAAACACAACTTCGGTTGAGCTCGCACGAAAAAAAAGCCGACCTACATTGTTAGTTTTATAGGCGACGGCGAACAACAAAACTTCCTATACCGTAAAAAATATTATCGGCCAGCGTTTGAAAATGAAATTCCACAATGCCGATAGATAAATATCAATCGTGGCTATTTAACGACCAATGTCCGCTATTTTTTTTTCTATTCAATCCCACGATAATATTTGGACGATTTATATTAGGAAATTTTCGATCGAAGTCATCTGGTGATTCATCCTTTTTAGACATTGATCGGTCATCTTTCCTGGCCGACAACGACTACCATTTTTTTATCAATATCGGTGAATAATGTTTTTTTGTCGAGCTGGGCCAATGTTTTTCTAGCTGAATAATAGAGAATATGCTAGTGTCGGCCGAAACACAACTTCGGTTGAGGTCGCACGAAAAAACAAAGCCGACCTAAATTGTAAGTTTTATAGGCGACAGCGAACAACAAAACTTCCTATACCGTAAAAAATATCATCGGCCTGCGTTTGGAAATGAAATTCCACAATGTCGATAGATAAATATCAATCGGGGCTATTTAACGACCAATGTCCGCTATTGTTATTTCTATTCAATCCCCCGATAATATTCGGACGATGTCTATTAGGAAATGTTCGATCGGTGATCTCCGGTAATTATTCTTTTTTAGACCTGGATCAGTCATCTTTCCTGGCAGACATCGACTACCATTTTTTTTTATCAATATCGGTGAATAATGTTCTTTTGTCGAGGCGGGCCAATGTTTTTCTTGCCGAGTAAATTAGTACATGCCAGTGTCGGCCGAAACATAACTTCGGTTGAGCTCGCACGAAAAAACAAAGCCGACCTACATTGTAAGTTTTATAGGCGACAGCAAACAACAAAACTTGGTATACCGTAAAAAATATTATCGGCCAGCGTTTCTAAATGAAATTCCACAATGTCGATAGATAAATATCAATCGGGTCTATTTAACGACCAATGTCCGCTATTGTTTTTTCTATTCAATCCCACGATAATATTTGGCCGATGTATATTACTAAATTTTCGATCGGCGTCATTTGGTGATTCTTATTTTTAAGACCTGGATTGGTCATCTTTCCTGGCCGACATCGACTACCATTTTTTTTTATCAATATCGCTGAATAATGATTTTTTGTCGAGGTGGGCCAATGTTTTTCAAGCCGAGTAAATGAGTACATCTCTGTGTCGGCCGAAACACAACTTCGGTTGAGCTCGCACGAAAAAACAAAGCCCACCTACATTGTAAGTTTTATAGGCGACAACGAACAACAAAACTTCCTATACCGTAAAAAATATCATCGGCCAGCGTTTGGAAATAAAATTCAACAATGCGATAGATAAATATCAATCGGGGCTATTTAACGACCAATGTCCGCTATTGTTTTTTCTATTCAATCCCTCCGAGGGTTTTATGGACGATGTCTATTAGGAAATGTTCGATCGGCGTCATTTGCTGATTCTTATTTTTAAGACCTGGATCCGTCGTCATCTTTTCTGGCCGACATCAACTCCCATTTTTTTTTATCAATATCGCTGAATAATGATTTTTTGTCGGAGGTGGGCCAATGTTTTTCAAGCCGAGTAAATGAGTACATCTCAGTGTCGGCCGAAACACAACTTCGATTGAGCTCGCACGAAAAAAAAAGCCGACCTACATTGTTAGTTTTATAGGCGACAGCGAACAACAAAACTTCCTATACCGTACAAATATTATCGGCCAGCGTTTGGAAATGAAATTCCAACATGCCGAT
Organism: Glycine max; assembly: GCF_000004515.6. Classification (NCBI taxonomy): domain Eukaryota; kingdom Viridiplantae; phylum Streptophyta; class Magnoliopsida; order Fabales; family Fabaceae; genus Glycine; species Glycine max. The sequence goes on along the minus strand of NC_038251.2, from coordinate 40,061,752 downwards.
AAATAAATATCAATCGTGGCTATTTAACGACCAATATCCGCTATTGTTTTTTCTATTCAATCCCCTGATAATATTTGGACGATGTCTATTAGGAAATGTTCGATCGGCGTCATTTGGTGATTCTTATTTTTAAGACCTGGATCTGTCGTCATCTTTTCTGGCCGACATCGACTACCATTTTTTTTTATCAATATCGCTGAATAATTATTTTTTGTCGAGGTGGGCCAATGTTTTTCTAGCCGAGTAAATGAGTACATGCCAGTGTCGGCCGAAACACAACTTCGGTTGAGCTCGGGCGAAAAAAAAGCCGACCTACATTGTTAGTTTTATAGGCGACAGTGAACAACAAAACTTCCTATACCATAAAAAATATTATCGGCCAGCGTTTGGAAATGAAATTCCACAATCTCGATCGATAAATATCAATCGGGGCTATTTAACGACCAATGTCCGCTATTGTTTTTTCTATTCAATCCCACGATAATATTTGCACGATGTATATTAGGAAATGCTCGATCGGAGTCATCTGGTGATTCTTCCTTTTTAGACATGGATCGGTAAGCTTTCCTGGCCGACAACGACTACCATTTTTTTTTATCAATATCGGTGAATAATGTTCTTTTGTCGAAGTGAGCCAATGTTTTTCTAGCCGAGTAAATAGGTACATGGCAGTGTCGGCCGAAACACAACTTCGGTTGTGCTCGCACGAAAAAACAAAGCCGACCACCTACATTGTAAGTTTTATAGGCGACAGCAAACAACAAAACTTGCTATACTGTAAAAAATATCATCGGCCTGCGTTTGGAAATGAAATTCCACAATGTCGATAGATAAATATCAATCGGGGCTATTTAACGACCAATGTCCGCTATTGTTATTTCTATTCAATCCCCCGATAATATTTGGACGATGTCTATTAGGAAATGTTCGATCGGTGATCTCCGGTAATTATTCTTTTTTAGACCTGGATCAGTCATCTTTCCTGGCCGACATCGACTACCATTTTTTTTTATCAATATCGGTGAATAATGTTCTTTTGTCGAGGCGGGCCAATGTTTTTCTTGCCGAGTAAATTAGTACATGCCAGTGTCGGCCGAAACATAACTTCTGTTGAGCTCGCACGAAAAAACAAAGCCGACCTACATTGTAAGTTTTATAGGCGACAGCAAACAACAAAACTTGGTATACCGTAAAAAATATAATCGGCCAGCGTTTCTAAATGAAATTCCACAATGTCGATAGATAAATATCAATCGGGGCTATTTAACGACCAATGTCCGCTATTGTTTTTTCTATTCAATCCCACGATAATATTTGGCCGATGTATATTACTAAATTTTCGATCGGCGTCATTTGGTGATTCTTATTTTTAAGACCTGGATTGGTCATCTTTCCTGGCCGACATCGACTACCATTTTTTTTTTATCAATATCGCTGAATAATGATTTTTTGTCGAGGTGGGCCAATGTTTTTCAAGCCGAGTAAATGAGTACATCTCTATGTCGGCCGAAACACAACTTCGGTTGAGCTCACACGAAAAAACAAAGCCCACCTACATTGTAAGTTTTATAGGCGACAACGAACAACAAAACTTCCTATACCGTAAAAAATATCATCGGCCAGCGTTTGGAAATAAAATTCAACAATGCGATAGATAAATATCAATCGGGGCTATTTAACGACCAATGTCCGCTATTGATTTTTCTATTCAATCCCACGATAATATTTGGCTGATGTATATTACTAAATTTTCGATCGGAGTCATCTTGTGATTCTTCCTTTTTAGATATGGATCGGTCATCTTTCCTGGCCGACAACGACTACCATTTTTTTTATCAATATCGGTGAATAATGTTCTTTTGTCGAAGTGAGCCAATGTTTTTCTAGCCGAGTAAATGAGTACATGCCAGTGTCGTCCGAAACATAACTTCGGTTGAGCTCGCACGCAAAAACAAAGCCGACCACCTACATTGTAAGTTTTATAGGCGACAGCAAACAACAAAACTTGCTATACCGTAAAAAATATTATCGGCCAGCGTTTCGAAATGAAATTCCACAATGTCGATAGATAAATACTAATCGGGGCTATTTAACGACCAATGTCCGCTATTGTTTTTTCTATTCGATCGCCCGATAATATGTGGACGATGTCTATTTGGAAATGTTCGATCGTGGATCTCCGGTGATTATTCTTTTTTAGACCTGGATCAGTCATCTTTCCTGGCCGACATCGACTACAGTTTTTTTTTTATCAATATCGGTGAATAATGTTCTTTTGTCGATGTGGGCCAATGTTTTTCTTGCCGAGTAAATGAGTACATGCCAGTGTCGGCCGAAACACAACTTCGGTTGAGCTCAGACGCAAAAACAAAGCCGACCACCTACATTGTAAGTTTTATAGGCGAAAGCAAACAACAAAACTTGCTATACCGTAAAAAATATTATCGGCCAGCGTTTCGAAATGAAATTCCACAATATCGATAGATAAATATCAATCGGGGTGATTTAACGACCAATGTCCGCTGTTGTTTTTTCTATTCAATTCCCCAATAATATTTGGACGATGTCTATTAGGAAATGATCGATCGGCGATCTACGGTGATTATTCTTTTTTTGACCTGGATCGGTCATCTTTCCTGGCCGACATCAACTACCTTTTTTTTTATCAATATCGGTGAATAATATTCTTTTGTCAAGGTGGGCCAATGTTTTTCTAGCCGAGTAAATGAGTACATGCCAATATCGGCCGAAACACAACTTCGGTTGAGCTCGCACGCAAAAACAAAGCCGACCACCTACATTGTAAGTTTTATAGGCGACAGCAAACAACAAAACTTCCTATACCGTAAAAAATATTATCGGCCAGCGTTTGGAAATGAAATTCCACAATGTCGATAGATAAATATCAATCAGGACTATTTAACGACCAATGTCCGCTATTGTTTTTTCTATTCAATCCCCCGATAATATTTGGACGATGTCTATTAGGAAATGTTCGATCAGCGATCTCCGGTGATTATTCTTTTTTAGAGCTGGATCGGTCGTCTTTCCTGGCCGACATCGACTACCATTTTTATTTATCAATATCGGTGAATAATG
>NC_038251.2:40039820-40057180 GCF_000004515.6 Glycine max | reverse complement strand
CAATAAAAATAAAATAGACATGGGCTTCTAAATAGGTTGGGCCCAAAACTACAATAATAAAAATTATAACTAAAACATATTTAACTGGGGCCTTCAAATTAGTTTGGGCCTTCAGCAACATTAATTGTCTTGATAGTGCCTCTGCCTCTGGGCCTTCATCTTTCTCCACTTGGGCCTTCATCCTTCTCCACTCGGGGGCTTTGTCCTTCTCCACTTAGGCCTTCGTCCTTCTCCACTTGGGCCTTTAGCCTGTATTTGGCCAGTTTCATGATTCTCATCATTCCCTCCTTCTTGGAAAACATTTGTCCTCAAATGTTCAGGATCATCACCGTGTTCAAGTACCACTTCCTTCCTTTCCTTGTGGGCTTGCTTGACATAGCTTTCGTTCTTCTTTGCAATTTGCACCTTTACTTGGTCATACAATCTTTTCACATACTCAACTTTGGCATGTGCATCCTTACGTTGAGTGTCTTGGGGATTGCTTTTGTAAGTTGGCCTGTTAGGCAATGAAGCTCCGGGGAGGAGATCAACTTGATGTTCTATGCCTCTTGAAGGTGGTAGTCCATGAGGAATCTCCTTAGGAAAGACATTTTTAAATTCCTGCAATAATGGTTGAACACTAGGAGAAATAGAAATAGTAAACTCATTAGAATTATCAGTAGAAATTTTACTGTCTTTGCAATACTGTAGATTGAGTGGTTCATGAGCAGGTAACACTTTCCTCACTTCACTCGCCTCTGCAAAATAATTTAATTTTCTCTCATGTGTATCACTCTTTTCCTTGGGTGTATCACTCTTCTTTTTCATATTCCTTTGTGGTGCCTCACTATTTTCTTTCTCTTCTTCTCTCTTTTCTCCCATTCTGATTTGGTCATCACACACTTCTCTAGGGGATAGAGGTTTAAGAGTAAATGAGGAAGATTTGGCTATTCGTCTGTAGGGCTTTTCTTTGTTACGGTTCAACAAACGTTGCATTTGTGTAGTCCACGCGTCCAGAAATAAGCGTTGAGATTCGTCCAGTTGATGATATACACCACCATTGTCACCAGCTCTTGCCATGATTAAGGAACAAAGAATTTTGCAGTAAATTAAAAAAAATTCAGGACCTCACCACACTCTACTCACGTGTTTCTCTCTTTAATGGTAGTTCACTCGTGTTTGATGCTCTCAATATAGGCTTTTGTGTGATGTTTTCACTCTTGCCTTTTACCACTCACTCCCTCTTAAGTTCCTGGATGGATCGAATTAGACACACAAGGTAATATAAAATAAAAGGAAAGACAATATAATTATCAGAGTAACAGATTTGATTTGGGATAACAACTTGGACTTGATTTGGATAGCAAATTGGATTTGATTTGGATAACAGATTAGATTTGGATAACAAATCTGATTTGGATAATAGATCAGATTTGGATAACAAATTAGATTTAATTTGGATAACAGATATGATAACAAATAAGATAACAGATAGGATAACAGATAAGATAACAGATATGACAAGTAAACTTCAAATGCTCATAACTTTTGCTACGGTTGTCCGTTTGAGGCCCACTATATATCAAAACGCTCAGAATTCAGAGGAGAATCTAGATAAGGGGATTTGGTACACGATTTTCTGCCAAAAAAAAAGCCTCTAACTGCCTCAATTTCGTGTTCAAAGATCAAACACCCACTTTCTCTTTTTTCTCTTTCTTCTTTTCTTCTCTTTTTTTTTTCAAAATTTCTGCAACTTTTTTTTTTTTACTTGAAACAGAACCCAAACAATTTTTTTTTATGACACAAAGTCTGAAAGACACTAGAAACAAGAACAACAACAAGAACACAAACGTGACAAGAACAAGAACGAAACAAAGACACAAACAAGAACGCAACAAGACGCAAACAAGAAAAACAAATAACAGAACAAGGACAAAACACGAACCAGGACAAATTACAAAGAAAAATAATAGGATAAGATAGAACCTGTATCAAGAGCCGAAGCTCTGATACCAAATGATGTGAACCTGAGTAGGAGCGGATCGCTTGATACAGGCTACGGATATTTGGATGACGCCACTTCCAGTGAAGGAAGATAAGTCAGGGTAGACGCCACTTCCGGTGAAGGAAGATAAGTTAGGGTAGACGCCACTTCCGGTGAAGGAAGATAAGTCTGGGTAGACGCCACAAGGATTACCTTGATAAGTCCGATAATTGGTTCAACAAGGAACCCAGAGAGAAACTCTCACCAAATTTTATCAAATGTCAAAAGTTTTTTTTTTTTGAAAATAAAAACCAATACTTATAGTGTATCTGAACAAAAAGATAAAAATAGACATGGGCCTTCTAAATAGGTTGGGCCAAAACTACAATAAATAAAAATTATAACTAAAAACATATTTAACTTGGGCCTTCAAATTAGTTTGGGCCTTCAGCAACATTAATTGTCTTGATAGTGCCTCTGCCTCTGGGCCTTCATCTTTCTCCACTTGGGCCTTCATCCTTCTCCACTCGGGGGCTTTGTCCTTCTCCACTTAGGCCTTCGTCCTTCTCCACTTGGGCCTTTAGCCTGTATTTGGCCAGTTTCATGATTCTCATCATTCCCTCCTTCTTGGAAAACATTTGTCCCTCAAATGTCCAGGATCATCACCGGTTCAAGTACCACTTCCTTCCTTTTCTTGTGGCTTGCTTGCATAGCTTTCATTCTTCTTTGCAATTTGCACCTTCACTTGGTCATACAATCTTTTCACATACTCAACTTTGGCATGTGCATCCTTACGTTGAGTCTCTTGGGGATTGCTTTTGTAAGTTGGCCTGTTAGGCAATGAAGCTCCGGGAGGAGATCAACTTGATGTTCTATGCCTCTTATTTCCTGCCGACATCGACTACCATTTTTTTTTATCAATATCGGTGAATAATGATTTTTTGTCGAGTGGGCCAATGTTTTTCTTGCCGAGTAAATGAGTACATGCCAGTGTCGGCCGAAACACAACTTCGGTTGAGCTCGCACGAAAAAAAAAAGCCGACCTACATTGTAAGTTTATAGGCGACACGAACAACAAAACTTCCTATACCGTAAAAAATATTATCGGCCAGCGTTTGGAAATGAAATTCCACAATGTCGATAGATAAATATCAATCGGGGCTATTTAACGACCAATGTCCGCTATTGTTTTTTCTATTCAATCCCTCGATAATATTTGGACGATGTCTATTAGGAAATGTTCGATCGGCGTCATCCGGTGATTCTTCTTTTTAGACCTGGATCGGTCATCTTTCCTGGCCGACATCGACTACCATTTTTTTTATCAATATCGTGAATATGATTTTTTGTGAGGTGGGCCAATGTTTTTCAAGCCGAGTAAATGAGTACATGCCAGTGTCGGCCGTAACACAACTTTGGTTGAGCTCGCACGAAAAAACAAAGCCGACCTACATTGTAAGTTTTATAGGCGACAACGAACAACAAAACTTCCTATACCATAAAAATATTATCGGCCAGTGTTTGGAAATGAAATTCCACAATGTCGATAGATAAATATCAATCGGGCTATTTAACGACCAATGTCCGCTATTGTTTTTTCTATTCAATCCCCCGATAATATTTGGACGATGTCTATTAGGAAATGTTCGATCGGCGTCATCCGGTGATTCTTCTTTTTTAGACCTGGATCGGTCATCTTTCCTGGCCGACATCGACTACCATTTTTTTTTTATCAATATCGGTGAATAATGATTTTTTGTTGAGGTGGGCCAATGTTTTTCAAGCCGAGTAAATGAGTACATGCCAGTGTCGGCCGAAACACAACTTCGGTTGAGCTCGCATGAAAAAAACAAAGCCGACCTACATTGTAAGTTTTATAGGCGACAGCGAACAACAAAACTTCCTATACCATAAAAAATATTATCGGCCAGCGTTTGGAAATGAAATTCCACAATGTCGATAGATAAATATCAATCGGGGCTATTTAACGACCAATGTCCGCTATTGTTTTTTCTATTCAATCCCCGATAATATTTGGACGATGTCTATTAGGAAATGTTCGATCGGCAGTCATCGGTGATTCTTCTTTTTAGACCTGGATCGGTCATCTTTCCTGGCCGACATCGACTACCATTTTTTTTATCAATATCGGTGAATAATGTTTTTTGTCAAGGTGGCCAATGTTTTTCAGCCGAGTAAATGAGTACATGCCAGTGTCGGCCGAAACCCAACTTCGGTTGAGCTCGCACGAAAAAAAAAGGCCGACCTACATTGTAAGTTTTATAGGCGACAGCGAACAACAAAACTTCCTATACCGTAAAAAATATATCGGCCAGCGTTTGGAAATGAAATTCCACAATGTCGATAGATAAATATCAATCGGGGCTATTTAACGACCAATGTCCGCTATGGTTTTTTCTATTCAATCCCCGATAATATTTGGACGATGTCTATTAGGAAATGTTCGATCGCCGTCCTCGGTGATTCTTCTTTTTTAGACCTGGATCGGTCATCTTTCCTGGCCGACATCGACTACCATTTTTTTTATCAATATCGGTGAATAATGTTCTTTTGTCGAGGTGGGCCAATGTTTTTCTAGCCGAGTAAATGAGTACATGCCAGTGTCGGCCGAAACACAACTTCGGTTGAGCTCGCACGAAAAAACAAAGCCGACCTACATTGTAGTTTTATAGGCGACACGAACAACAAAACTTCCTATACCGTAAAAATATTATCGGCCAGCGTTTGGAAATGAAATTCCACAATGTCGATAGATAAATATCAATCGGGGCTATTTAACGACCAATGTCCGCTATTGTTTTTTCTATTCAATCCCCCGATAATATTTGGACGATGTCTATTAGGAAATGTTCGATCGGCGTCATCCGGTGATTCTTCTTTTTTAGACCTGGATCGGCGTCTTTCCTGGCCGACATCGACTACCATTTTTATTTATCAATATCGGTGAATAATGTTTTTTGTCGAGCTGGGCCAATGATTTTCCTGCCGAGTAAATGAATACATTCCAATATCGGCCGAAACACAACTTCGGTTGAGCTCGCACGCAAAAACAAAGCCGACCACCTACATTGTAAGTTTTATAGGCGACAGCAAACAACAAAACTTCCTATACCGTAAAAAATATTATCGGCCAGCGTTTGGAAATGAAATTCCACAATGTCGATAGATAAATATCAATCGGGACTATTTAACGACCAATGTCCGCTATTGTTTTTTCTATTCAATCCCCCAATAATATTTGGACGATGTCTATTAGGAAATGTTCGATCGGCGTCATCCGGTGATTCTTGTTTTTAAGACCAGGATCGGTCATCTTTCCTGGCCGACATCGACTACCATTTTTTTTATCAATATCAGTGAATAATGATTTTTTGTCGAGGTGGACCAATGTTTTTCAAGCCGAGTAAATGAGTTCATGCCAGTGTCGGCTGAAACCCAACTTCGGTTGAGCTCGCACGCAAAAACATAGCCGGCCACCTACATTGTAAGTTTTATAGGCAACAGCAAACTACAAAACTTGCTATACCGTAAAAAATATTATCGGCCAGCATCTGGAAATGAAATTCCCCAATGTCGATAGATAAATATCAATCGGGGCCATTTAACAACCAATGTCCGCTATTGTTTTTTCTATTCAATCCCCCAATAATATTTGGACGATGTCTATTAAGAAATGTTCGATCGCCGTCCTCCGGTGATTCTTCTTTTTTAGACCTGGATCGGTCTTCTTTCCTGGCCGACATCGACTATCGTTTTTTTTATCAATATCGGTGAATAATGATTTTTTGTCGAGGTGGGCCAATGTTTTTCAAGCCGAGTAAATGAGTACATGTCAGTGTCAGCCGAAACACAACTTCTGTTGAGCTCGCACGAAAAAACAAAGCCGACCCAAATTGTAAGTTTTATAGGCGACAGCGAACGACAAAACTTCGTATACCTCAAAAAATATCATCCGCCTGCGTTTGGAAATGAAATTCCACAATGTCGATACATAAATATCAATCGGGACTATTTAACGACCAATGTCCGCTATTGTTTTTTCTATTCAATCCCCCGATAATATTTGGACGATGTCTATTAGGAAATGTTCGATCAGCGTCATCCGGTGATTCTTATTTATAAGACCTGGATCGGTCATCTTTCCTGGCCGACATCGACAACCATTTTCATCATCAATATCGGTGAATAATGTTTTTTTGTCGAGGTGGGCCAATGTTTTTCTAGCCGAGTAAATGAGTACATGCCAGTGTCGGCCGAAACACAACTTCAGTTGAGCTCGCACGCAAAAACTAAGCCGACCACCTACATTGTAAGTTTTATAGGCGACAGCGAACAACAAAACTTCCTATACCATAAATAGTATTATCGGCCTGCGTTTGGAAATGAAATTCCACAATGTCGATAGATAAATATCAATCGGGGCTATTTAACGACCAATGTCTGCTATTGTTTTTTTTATTCAATCCCCCGATAATATTTGGAAGATGTCTGCTAGGAAATGTTCGATCGGCGTCATCCGGTGATTCTTGTTTTTTAAACCTGGATCGGTCGTCTTTCCTGGCCGACATCGACTACCAATTTTTTTTATCAATATCGGTGAATAATGTTTTTTTGTCGAGGTGGGCCAATGATTTTCTAGTCGAGTAAATGAGTACATGCCAGTGTCGGCCGAAACACAACTTCGGTTGAGCTCGCACGAAAAAACAAAGCCGACCACCTACATTGTAAGTCTTATAGGCGAGAGCAAAACACTAAACTTCCTCCACCGTAAAAAATATTATCGGCCAGCGTTTGGAAATGAAATTCCACAATGTCAATAGATAATTATCAATCGGGGCTATTTAAAGACCAATGTCCGCTATTGTTTTTTCTGTTCAATCCCCCGATAATATTTGGACGATGTCTATTAGGAAATATTCGATTGGCGTCATCCAGTGATTCTTCTTTTTTAGACCTGGATCGGTCATCCTAATTGGCCGACATTGACTACCATTTTTTTTTATCAATATCGGTGAATAAATTTATTTTTTTTGTCGAGGTGGGCCAATAATTTTCTAGCCTAGTAAATGAGTACATGCCAGTGTCGGCCGAAATACAACTTCGGTTGAGCTCGCACGAAAAAACAAAGCCGACCACCTACATTGTAAGTTTTATAGGCGACAGCAAACAACAAAACATCCTCCATCGTAAAAAATATTATCGGCCAGCGTTTCGAAATGAAATTCCACAATGTCGATAGATAAATATCAATAGGGGCGATTTAACGACCAATGTCCGCTATTGTTTTTTCTATTCAATCCCCCGATAATATTTGGACGATGTCTCTTAGGAAAAGTTCGATCGCCGTCCTCCGGTGATTCTTCTTTTTTAGACCTGGATCGGTCATCTTTCCTGACCGACATCGACTTCCATTTCTTTTATCAATATCAGTGAATAATGTTTTTTTGTCGAGCTGGGCCAATGTTTTTCTAGCCGAGTAATAGAGAACATGCCAGTGTCGGCCGAAACACAAATTCGGTTGAGCTCGCACGAAAAACAAAGCCGACCTACATTGTAAGTTTTATAGGCGACAACGAACAACAAAACTTTATGTACCGTAAAAAATATTATTGGCCAGCGTTTGGAAATGAAATTCTAGAATGTCGATAGATAAATATCAATCGGGGCTATTTAACGACCAATGTCCGCTATTGTTTTTTCTATTCAATCCGCCGATAAGATTTGGACGATGTCTATTAGGAAATTTTCGATCGCCGTCCTCCATTGATTCTTCTTTTTTAGACCTGGATAGGTCTCATCTTTCCTGACCGACATCGATTACCATTTTTTTTATCAATATCGGTGAATAATGTTTTTTTGTCGAGGTGGGACAATGTTTTTCTAACCAAGTAAATGACTACATGTCAATGTCTGCCGAAACACAACTTCGGTTGAGCTCGCACGAAAAAACAAAGCTGACCTACATTGTAAGTTTTATAGGCGACAGCGAACATCAAAACTTCCATTGCCGTAAAAAATATTATCGGCCAGCGTTAGGAAATGAAATTCAGAATGTCGATAGATAAATATCAATCCGGGCTATTTAGCGACCAATGTCCGCTATTGTTTTTTTCTATTCAATCCCCCGATAATATTTGGATGATGTCTTTTAGGAAATGTTTGATCGGCGTCATCCGGTGATTCTTCTTTTTTAGACCTGCATCGGTCATCTTTCTTGGCCAACATCGACTACCATTTTTTTATCAATATCGGTTAATAACTTTTTATGGTCGAGGTGGGCCAATGTTTTTCAAGCCGAGTAAATGAGTACATGTCAGTGTCGGCCGAAACACAACTTCGGTTGAGCTCCTACGAAAAAACAAAGCCGACCTACATTGTAAGCGTTTGGAAATGAAATTCCACAATGTCGATAGATAAATATCAATCGGGACTATTTAACGACCAATGTCCGCTATTGTTTTTTCTATTCATTCCCCGATAATATTTGGACGATGTCTATTAGGAAATGTTCGATCGCCGTCCTCCGGTGATTTTTCTTTTTTCGACCTCGATCGGTCATCTTTCTTGGCTGACATCGATTACCATTTTTCTTATCAATATCGGTGAATAATGTTTTTTTGTCGAGATGGGACAATGTTTTTCAAACCAAGTAAATGACTACATGCCAATGTCTGCCGAAGCACAACTTCGGTTGAGCTCGCACGAAAAAACAAAGCCGACCTACATTGTAAGTTTTATAGGCGACAACGAACAACAAAACTTCCTGTACCGTAAAAAATATTATCGGCCAGCGTTTGGAAATGAAATTCCACAATCTCGATAGATAAATATCAATCGGGGCTATTTAACGACCAATGTCCGCTATTGTTTTTTCTATTCAATCCCCCGATAATATTTGGACGATGTCTATAAGGAAATGTTCGATCGGTGACATCCTGTGATTCTTATTTTTAAGACCTGGATCGGTCATCTTTCCTGGCCGACATCGACCACCATTTTTTTTATCAATATCGGTGAATAATGATTTTTTGTCGAGGTGGGACAATGTTTTTCTAGCCAAGTAAATGAGTACATGCCAATGTCTGCCAAAACACAACTTCGGTTGAGCTCGCACGAAAAAACAAAGCCGGCCTACATTATAAATTTTTAGGCGACAACCAACAACAAAACTTTATGTACCATAAAAAATATTATCAGCCAGCGTTTGGAAATGAAATTCCAGAATGTCGATAGATAAATATCAATCGGGACTATTTAACGACCAATGTCCGCTATTGTTTTTTCTATTCAATCCCCCGATAATATTTGGACGATGTCTATTAGGAAAAGTTCGATCGTCGTCTTCCGGAGATTCTTATTTTTAAGACCTGGATCGGTCGTTTTTCCTGACCGACATCGATTACCAATTTTTTTATCAATATCGGTGAATAATGTTTTTTTGTCGAGGTGGGACAATGTTTTTCAAACCATGTAAATGACTACATGCCAATGTCTGCCGAAACACAACTTCGGTTGAGCTCGCACGAAAAAACAAAGCTGACCTACATTATAAATTTTATAGGCGACAACGAACAACAAAACTTTATGTACCATAAAAAATATTATCGGCCAGCGTTTGGAATTGAAATTCCAGAATGTCGATAGATATATATCAATCGGGACTATTTAACGACCAATGTCCGCTATTGTTTTTTCTATTCAATCCCCCGATAATATTTGGACGATGTCTATTAGGAAATGTTCGATCAGCGTCTTCCGGTGATTCTTATTTTTAAGACCTGGATCGGTCGTCTTTCCTGGCCGACATCGACTACCATTTTTTTTTATCAATATCGGTGAACAATGATTTTTTGTCGAGGTGGGCCAATGTTTTTCAAGCCAAGTAAATGACTACATGCCAGTTTCTGCCGAAACACAACTTCGGTTGAGCTCGCACGAAAAAACAAAGCCGACCTACATTATAAGTTTTATAGGCAACAGCGAACATCAAAACTTCCTATGCCGTATAAAATATTATCGACCAGCGTTTGGAAATGAAATTCCACAATCTCGATAGATAAATATCAATCGGGGCTATTTAATGACCAATGTCCGCTATTGTTTTTTCTATTCAATCCCCCGATAATATTTGGACGATGTCTTTAAGGAAATGTTCGATCGGCGTCATCCTGTGATTCTTATTTTTAAGACCTGGATCGGTCATCTTTCCTGGCTGACATCGACCACCATTTTTTTTATCAATATCTGTGAATAATGATTTTTTGTCGAGGTGGGCCAATGTTTTTCTAGCCAAGTAAATGAGTACATGCCAGTGTCGGCCGAAACAAAACTTCGGTTGAGCTCCTACGAAAAAACAAAGCCGACCTACGTCGTAAGTTTAATAGGCCACAGCGAACAACAGAACTTCCTATACCGTAAAAAATATTATCGGCAAGCGTTTGGAAATGAAATTCCACAATGTCGATAGATAAATATCAATCGGGGCTATTTAACGACCAATGTCCGCTATTGTTTTTTCTATTCATTCCCCGATAATATTTCGACGATGTCTATTATGAAATGTTCGATCGGCGTCATCCGGTGATTCTTCTTTTTTAGACCTGGATCCGTCATCCTTCCAGGCTGACATCGACTACCATTTTTTTTATAAATATCGGTGAATAATGTTTTTTTGTCGAGGTGGGCCAATGTTTTTCAAGCCGAGTAAATGAGTACATGCAAGTGTCGTCCGAAACCCAACTTCGATTGGGCTCGCACGAAAAAACAATGCCGACCTGCATTGTAAGTTTTATAGGCGACAGCGAACAACAAAACTTCCTATACCGTAAAAAATATTATCGGCCAGCGTTTCAAAATGAAATTCCACAATGTTGATAGATAAATATCAATCGGGGCTATTTAACGACCAATGTCCGCTATTGTTTTTTCTATTCAATCCCCCGATAATATTTGGACGATGACTATTAGGAAATGTTCGATCGGCGTCATCCTGTGATTCTTATTTTTAAGACCTGGATCGGTCATCTTTCCTAGCCGACATCGACCACCATTTTTTTTTATCAATATCGGTGAATAATGATTTTTTGTCGAGGTGGGCCAATGTTTTTCTAGCCGAGTAAATGAGTACATGCCAGTGTCGGCCGAAAAACAACTTCGGTTGAGCTCGCACGAAAAAACAAAGCCGACCTACATTGTAAGTTTTATAGGCGACAGCGAACATCAAAACTTCCTATGCCGTAAAAAATATTATCGACCAGCGTTTGGAAATGAAATTCCACAATGTCGATAGATAAATATCAATCGGGACTATTTAACGACCAATGTCCGCTATTGTTTTTTCTATTCAATCCCCAGATAATATTTGGACGATGTCTATTAGGAAATGTTCGATCGCTGTCCTCCGGTGATTCTTCTTTTTTAGACCTCGATCGGTCATCTTTCTTGGCCGACATTGACTACCATTTTTTTTATCAATATCGGTGAATAATGTTTTTTTGTCGAGGTGGGACAATGTTTTTCAAACCAAGTAAATGACTACCTGCCAATGTCTGCCAAAACACAACTTCGGTTGAGCTCGCACGAAAAAACAAAACCGACCTACATTGTAAGTTTTATAGGCGACAACGAACAACAAAACTTCCAGTACCATAAAAAATATTATCGGTCTGCGTTTGGAAATGAAATTCCACAATGTCGATAGATAAATATCAATCGGGGCTATTTAATCCCCCGATAATATTTGGAGGATGTCTATTAGGAAATGTTCGATCGTCGTCCTCCGGTGATTCTTCTTTTTTAGACCTGGATCGGTCGTCTTTCCTGGCCGACATCGACTACCATTTTTTTTATCAATATCGGTGAATAATGTTTTTTTGTCGAGGTGGGCCAATGTTTTTCTAGATGAGTAGATGAGTACATGCCAGTGTTGGCCGAAACACAACTTCGGTTGAGCTCGCACGAAAAAACAAAGCCGACCTACATTGTAAGCTTTAGACCATTTGAATTTCTCGAGAGCTTCCGTTGTTCAATTTCGAGCGTCTCGGTATATTATGCGCCTGAATCGGACTTCCGTGAGACAAGTTATGACAATTCGAATTTCTCGAGAGCTTCCATTGTTCAATTTCAAGCTTCTCGACATATTATGCGCCTGAATCGGACTTCCATTTGAAAAGTTATGACCATTTGAATTTCTCGAAAGCATCCGTTGTTCAATTTCGAGCGTCTCCATATATTATGCGCCTGAACCGGACTTCCGTGTGGCAAGTTATGACCATTTGAATTTCTCGAGAGCTTTCGTTGTTCAATTTCGAGCATCTTCACATAGTATGCGCCTGAATCGGACTTCCGTGTGATAAGTTATGACCATTTGAATTTCTCGAGAGCTTCCATTGTTCAATTTCAAGCTTCTCGATATATTATGCACCTGAATCGGACTTCCATTTGAAAAGTTATGACCATTTGAATTTCTCGAGAGCTTCCGTTGTTCAATTTCGAGCGTCTCGATATATTATGTGCCTGAATCGGACTTCGGTGTGATAAGTTATGACCATTTGAATTTCTCGAGAGCTTCCGTTGTTCAATTTCAAGCTTCTCGATATATTATGCATCTGAATCGGACTTCCGTTTGAAAAGTTATGACCATTTGAATTGCTCGATAGCTTTCATTGTTCAATTCCGAGTTTCTTG
This sequence comes from Glycine max, assembly GCF_000004515.6. Classification (NCBI taxonomy): domain Eukaryota; kingdom Viridiplantae; phylum Streptophyta; class Magnoliopsida; order Fabales; family Fabaceae; genus Glycine; species Glycine max. The sequence goes on along the minus strand of NC_038251.2, from coordinate 40,044,510 downwards.
ATATACTATCCGCCGGAATCGGACCTTCGTGTGATAAGTTATGACCATTTGAATTTCTCGAGAGCTTCCGTTGTTCAATTTCGAGTGTCTCGATATATTATGCGCCTGAATCGGACTTCCGTGTGACAAGTTTTGACCATTTGAATTTCTTGAGAGCTTTCGTTGTTCAATTTAAAGAGTCTCGATATAGTATGCGCCTGAATCGGACTTCCGTGTGACAAATTGTGACCACTTTACTTTCTCGACAGCATTCGTTGTTCAATTTCGAGCGTCTCGATATATTATGCGCCTGAATCGGACTTCCGTGTGATAAGTTATGACCATTTGAATTTCTCGAGTGCTTCCGTTGATCAATTTCAAGCTTCTCGATATATTATGCGCCTGAATCGGACTTTCGTTTGATAAGTTATGACCATTTGAATTTCTCAAGAGCTTTCGGTTTTCAATTCCGAGCTTCTCGATATACTATCCGCCGGAGTCGGCCTTCCGTGTGATAAGTTATGACCATTTGAATTTCTCGAGAGCTTCCGTTGTTCAATTTCGAGCATCTCGGTATATTATGCGCTAGAATCGGAATTTCTTGTGACAAGTCATGACCATTTGAATTTCTCGAGAGCTTCCGTTGTTCAATTTCAAGCTTCACGATATATTATATGCCTGAATTGGATTTCGATTTGAAAAGTTACGACCATTTGAATTTCTCGAGAGCTTTCGGTTCTCAATTCCGAGCTTCTCGATAAACTATCCGCCGGAGTCGGCCTTCCGTGTGATAAGTTTTGACCATTTGAAAAGCTCGAGAGCTTCCGTTGTTCAATTTCGAGCGTCTCGGCATATTATGCGCCTGAATCGGACATCCGTGTAAAAAGTTATGACCATTTGAATTTCTCGAGAGCTTCTGTTGATCAATTTCAAGCTTCTCGATATATTATGCGCCTGAATTGGACGTCCATTTGAAAAGTTATGACCATTTGAATTTCTCTAGAGCTTCCGTTGTTCAATTTCGAGCGTCTCGGTATACTATCCTTCGGAATCGGACTTTCGTGTGCTAAGTTATGACCATTTGAATTTCTCGAGAGCTTCCGTTGTTCAATTTCGAGCGTCTCGATATATTATGCGCCTGAATCGGACTTCCGTGTGATAAGTTATGACCATTTGAATTTCTCAACAGCTTCCGTTGTTAAATTTCAATCTTCTCGATATATTATGCACCTTCATCGGACTACCGTTTGAAAAGTTATGACCATTTGAATTTCTCGAGTGCTTCCGTTGATCAATTTCAAGCTTCTCGATATATTATGCGCCTGAATCGGACTTTCGTTTGATAAGTTATGACCATTTGAATTTCTCGAGAGCTTTCGGTTTTCAATTCCGAGCTTCTCGATATACTATCCACCGGAGTCGGCCTTCCGTGTGATAAGTTATGACCATTTTGAATTTCTCGAGAGCTTCCGTTGTTCAATTTCGAGCATCTCGGTATATTATGCGCTAGAATCGGACTTTCCTGTGACAAGTCATGACCATTTGAATTTCTCGAGAGCTTCCTGATGAGAATCCTGAAATTGGCCAAATACAGGCTAAAGGCCCAAGTGGAGAAGGGCAAAGGCCCAAGTGGAGAAGGATAAAGCCCCCGAGTGGAGAAGGATGAATGCCCAAGTGGAGAAGGATGAAGGCCCAGAGGCAGAGACACTATCAAGATTATTAATTGTTGCTGAAGGCCCAGATTAATTTGAAGGCCCAAGTTAAATAAGTTTTTAGTTATAATTTATTTTTATTGTAATTTTGGCCCAAACTGTTTAGAAGGCCCATGTCTATTTTTATCTATTTGTTTAGATACACTATAAGTATTTGTTTTTGTTTTCAATAAAAGGAACTTTTGACATTTGATAAAATTTGGTGAGAGTTTCTCTCTGAGTTCCTTGTTGAACCAATCTCAGACTTATCAAGGTAATCCTTGTGGCGTCTACCCTGACTTATCTTCCTTCACCGGAAGTGGCGTCATCCAAACCTCCGTAGCCTGTATCAAACGATCCACTCCTACTCAGGTTCACATCATCTGGTATCAGAGCTTCGGCTCTTGATACAGGTTCTATCCTATCCTATCCTATTTTTTTTTTCTTTGTAATTTGTCTAGGTTCGTGTTTTTGTCCTTGTTCTGTTATTTGCGTTCTTGTTTACATCTTGTTTCGTTTTTGTTTGCGTCTTGTGTTCTGTTATTTGCGTTCTTGTTCTTGTCACATCCTTGTTCTTGTTTCTTGTGTCTTTCACACTGTGTCAAGAAAAAATTGCAAAAAAAATTTGAAAAAAAAAGTGGGTGTTTGATCTTTGAACACGAAATTGAGGCATTTAGAGGTGTTTTTTTTGAAAGAAAATCGTGGAACAAATCCCCTTATCTAGATTCTCCTCTGAATTCTGAGCATTTTGATATATAGTGGGCCTCAAACAGACAACCGTAGCAAAAGTTATGAGCATTTGAAGTTTAGTTGTCATATCTGTTATCTTATCTGTTATCTTATTTGTTATCATATCTGTTATCCAAATTAAATCTAATTTGTTATCCCAAATCTGATCTATTATCCAAATCAAATCAAATCAAAAAAATTTATCCAAATCAGATTTGTTATCCAAATCAAATCCAATCTGCTATCCAAATCAAGTCCAAGTTGTTATCCCAAATCAAATCTGTTACTCTGATAATTATATTGTCCTTCCTTTTATTTTATATTACCTTGTGTGTCTAATTCGATCCATCCAGGAACTTAAGAGGGAGTGAGTGGTAAAAGGCAAGAGTGAAAACATCACACAAAAGCCTATATTGAGAGCATCAAACACGAGTGAACTACCATCAAAGAGAGAAACACGTGAGTAGAGTGTGGTGAAGTCCTGAATTTTTTTTTTAATTTACTGCAAAATTCTTTGTTCCTTAATCATGGCAAGAGCTGGTGACAATGGTGGTGTATATCATCAACTGGACGAATCTCAACGCTTATTTCTGGACGCGTGGACTACACAAATGCAACATTTGTTGAACCGTAACAAAGAAAAGCCCTACAGACGAATAGCCAAATCTTCTTCATTTACTCTTAAACCTCTATCCCCTAGAGAAGTGTGTGATGACCAAATCAGAATGGGAGAAAAGCGAGAACAAGAGAAAGAAAATAGTGAGGCACCACAAAGGAATATAAAAAAGAAGAGTGATACACCCGAGGAAAAGAGTGATACACATGAGAGAAAATTTAATTATTTTGCAGAGGCGAGTGAAGTGAGGAAAGTGTTACCTGCTCATGAACCACTCAATCTACAGTATTGCAAAGACAGTAAAATTTCTACTGATAATTCTAATGAGTTTACTATTTCTATTTCTCCTAGTGTTCAACCATTATTGCAGGAATTTAAAAATGTCTTTCCTAAGGAGATTCCTCATGGACTACCACCTTCAAGAGGCATAGAACATCAAGTTGATGTCCTCCCCGGAGCTTCATTGCCTAACAGGCCAACTTACAAAAGCAATCCCCAAGAGACTCAACGTAAGGATGCACATGCCAAAGTTGAGTATGTGAAAAGATTGTATGACCAAGTGAAGGTGCAAATTGTAAAGAAGAATGAAAGCTATGTCAAGCAAGCCCACAAGAAAAGGAAGGAAGTGGTACTTGAACCCGGTGATGATCCTGAACATTTGAGGACAAATGTTTTCCAAGAAGGAGGGAATGATGAGAATCCTGAAATTGGCCAAATACAGGCTAAAGGCCCAAGTGGAGAAGGTCAAAGGCCCAAGTGGAGAAGGATAAAGCCCCCGAGTGGAGAAGGATGAATGCCCAAGTGGAGAAGGATGAAGGCCCAGAGGCAGAGACACTATCAAGACTATTATTAATTGTTGCTGAAGGCCCAGATTAATTTGAAGGCCCAAGTTAAATAAGTTTTTAGTTATAATTTATTTTTATTGTAATTTTGGCCCAAACTGTTTAGAAGGCCCATGTCTATTTTTATCTATTTGTTTAGATACACTATAAGTATTTGTTTTTGTTTTCAATAAAAGGAACTTTTGACATTTGATAAAATTTGGTGAGAGTTTCTCTCTGAGTTCCTTGTTGAACCAATCTCAGACTTATCAAGGTAATCCTTGTGGCGTCTACCCTGACTTATCTTCCTTCACCGGAAGTGGCGTCATCCAAACCTCCGTAGCCTGTATCAAACGATCCACTCCTACTCAGGTTCACATCATCTAATGATGAGAATCCTGAAATTGGCCAAATACAGGCTAAAGGCCCAAGTGGAGAAGGGCAAAGGCCCAAGTGGAGAAGGATAAAGCCCCCGAGTGGAGAAGGATGAATGCCCAAGTGGAGAAGGATGAAGGCCCAGAGGCAGAGACACTATCAAGACTATTAATTGTTGCTGAAGGCCCAGATTAATTTGAAGGCCCAAGTTAAATAAGTTTTTAGTTATAATTTATTTTTATTGTAATTTTGGCCCAAACTGTTTAGAAGGCCCATGTCTATTTTTATCTATTTGTTTAGATACACTATAAGTATTGGTTTTTATTTTCAATAAAAAGACTTTTGGCATTTTCATAAAATTGGGTGAGAGTTTCTCTCTGGGTTCCTTGTTGAACCAATTATCAGACTTATCAAGGTAATCCTTGTGGCGTCTACCCAGACTTATCTTCCTTCACCGGAAGTGGCGTCTACCCAGACTT
>NC_038251.2:40027381-40029662 GCF_000004515.6 Glycine max | reverse complement strand
CATACCGTAGAATTTGCGTCAACCTTGGCTAAGCATACGTCATTGACAGGGATTTCTTTTCCACTGAGAGTTTTGAATGCATTCAGGCATTGCATACTCCAATCTCATTGCCCATAATGCCGTTGAAATTGCCTGTTTACAAGGAATTAGTTAAAGCTTTTCTATTATTTTTCTAGAAATCCAAGAAGACACTTTAATTTTTGAAGTCTATGGGATAAAAATGGTCATCGAACAATACCTTTTCTACGACCTCCCCAATTATTCAGTGAAGCTGGGGCATATGAAGGTACACTGAATGATGATTGGAAATTTCTTTCTCTATGCATGATGCCCACCGGAAAACCTGCACCAACCAAACGGATACCACCGTAAGGTTTCTATCCGATTCATTGCCTTTTGAAAGCCACATCCTTCATTATCGCAGAGGGGGACCCTTGGTTGCATGGTTTTGTTGCCTCCGGCAACTGTGGGAAGGACATCATCTCTTCCGGTGAAGGAAGATAAGTCAGGGTAGACGCCACAAGGATTCCCTTGATAAGTCTGAGATTGGTTCAACAAGGAACTCAGAGGGAAACTCTCATCAAAATTTATCAAATGTCAAAAGTTCCTTTTATTGAAAACAAAAAACAAATACTTATAGTGTATCTAAACAAATAGATAAAAATAGACATGGGCCTTCTAAACAGTTTGGGCCAAAATTACAATAAAAATAAATTATAACTAAAAACTTATTTAACTTGGGCCTTCAAATTAATCTGGGCCTTCAGCAACAATTAATAGTCTTGATAGTGTCTCTGCCTCTGGGCCTTCATCCTTCTCCACTTGGGCATTCATCCTTCTCCACTCGGGGGTTTTATCCTTCTCCACTTGGGCCTTTGCCCTTCTCCACTTGGGCCTTTAGCCTGTATTTGGCCAATTTCAGGATTCTCATCACTTCCGTTGTTCAATTTCGAGCGTCTCGATATATTATGCGCCTGAATCGGACTTTCGTTTGAAATTTTATGACTATTTGAATTTTTCGAGAGCTTCCGTTGTTATATTTCAAAAGTCTCGATATATTATGCGCCTGAATCGGAGTTCCATGTGAAAAGTTATGACCATTTGAATTTCTCGAGAGCTTCCGTTGTTCAATTTCGAGAGTCTCGGTATACTATCAGCCGGAATCGGACTTTCGTGTGATAAGTTATGACCATTTGAATTCTCGAGAGCTTCCGTTGTTCAATTTCGAGCGTCTCGGTATATTATGCGCCTGAATCGGACTTCGGTGTCATAAGTTATGACCATTTGAATTTCTCGAGAGCTTCCGTTGTTCAATTTCAAGCTTCTCGATATATTATGCATCTGAGTCGGACTTCCGTTGAAAAGTTATGACCATTTGAATTGCTCGATAGCTTTCGTTGTTCAATTTCGAGCGTCTCGATATATTATGCGCCTGAATCGGACTTCCGTGTAACAAGTTATGACCATTTGAATTTCTCGAGAGCTTCTGTTGATCAATTTCAACCTTCTCGATATATTATGCGCCTGAATCGGACTTCCGTTTGAAAAGATATGACCATTTGAATTTCTCGAGAGCTTCCTTGGTTCAATTTCAAGCTTCTCGATACATTATCCACCTGAATCAGACTTCCGTGTGAAAAGTTATGACCATTTAAATTTCTCAAGACCTTCCGTTGTTCAATTTCGAGCGTCTCGGTAGCTTCCGTTGTTAAATTTCAAGCTTCTCGATATATTATGTGCCTGAATCGGACATCCGTTAGAAAAGTTATGACCATTTGAATTTTCTCCAAATCTTTCGTTGTTCAATTTCGAGCGTCTCGATATATTATGCGCCTGAATCGAACTTCCGGGTGACAAGTTACGACCATTTGAATTTCTTGAGAGTATTCGTTGTTTAATTTCGAGCGTCTCGATATATTATGCGCCTCAATCGGACCTCCGTGTGATAAGTTATTTCCATTCGAGTTTCTGGAGAGCTTCCATTGTTCAATTTCAAGCTTCTCGATATATTATGCGTCTGAATCGAACTTTCGTGTGACAAGTTACGACCATTTGAATTTCTTGAGAGTATTCGTTGTTTAATTTCGAGCGTCTCGATATATTATGCGCCTCAATCAGACCTCCGTAGGAAAAGTTATTACCATTTGAAATTTCTGGAGAGCTTCCGTTGTTCAATTTCAAGCTTCTCGATATATTATGCGCCTGAATCGGACTTCCGTTTGAAAAGTTATGACCATTTGAATTTCTCGAGAGCATTCCTTTTTCAATTTCGAGGGTGTCG
>NC_038251.2:40023392-40027281 GCF_000004515.6 Glycine max | reverse complement strand
GCGTCTAGATATAGTATGCGCCTAAATCGGACTTCCGTGTGACAAGTTATGACCATTTGAATTCTCGAGAACAATCGTTGTTCAATTTCAAGCTTCTCGATATATTATGCGCCTGAATCGTATTTCCGTGTGACAAGTTACGACCGTTTGAATTTCTCGAGAGTATTGGTTGCTCAATTTCGAGCGTCTAGATATAGTATATGCCTAAATCGGACTTCCGTGTGACAAGTTATGACCATTTGAATTGTCGAGAGCAATCGTTGTTCAATTTCAAGCTTCTCGATATATTATGCGCCTGAATCGGACTTCCGTGTGACAAGTTATGACCATATGAATTTCTCGAGAGCATTCGTTGTTCAATTTCGAGCGTCTCGATGTATTATGCGCCTGAATCAGACTTCCGTGTGACAATATATGACCATTTGAGTTTCTCGATAGCTTTCATATTTTAATTTCGAGCTTCTAAATGTAATATGCGCCTGAATCGGACTTCCGTGTATAAGTTATGAACCTTTGAGTATTCTGGAGAGCTTTCGGTGGTCAATTTCAAGCTTCTCGAAATATTATGACGCCATAATCAGAATTCTGTTTGAACAGTTATGAACCTTTGAAGTTTTTCGAGAGCATTCAGTTGTTCAATTTCGAACGTTTCACGAGTATTATGCGCCTGAATCGGAGTTCCGTGTGAAAATTTATGACCCTTGGAATTTCTCGAGATGTTCCGATGTTCAATTTCGAGGCTCTAGATATATTATGCGCCTGAATCGTACTTTCATGTGAGAAGTTATGACCATTTGAATTTCTCAAGGGCATTTGGTTTTCAATTTCAAGCGTCCCGATATATTATGCGCCTGAATCGGACTTCCGTTTGACAAGTTATGACCATTTGAATTTCTCGAGAGCATTCGTTGTTCAATTTCGAGGGTGTCGATGTACGAACGTTGGACGTACACGCTGGTGTGACAACTTATGACCTTTGGAATTTCTCGAGAGCATTCGTGGTTCAATTTCAACCTTCTCGATATATTATGCGCCTGAATCGGACTTCCGTTTGAAAAGTTATGACCATTTGAATTTCTCGAGAGCATTCGTGGTTCAATTTCAAGCTTCTCGATATATTTCGCGCCTGAATCGGACTTCCGTGTGACAAGTTACGACCATTTGAATTTCTCGAGAGTATTCGTTGTTCCATTTCGAGCGTCTCAATTTATTATGCGCCTGAATCGGACTTCCGTGTGACAACTTATGACCTTTGGAATTTCTCGAGAGCATTCGTGGTTCAATTTCAACCTTCTCGATATATTATGCGCCTGAATCGGACTTCCGTTTGAAAAGTTATGACCATTTGAATTTGTCGAGAGCATTAGTTGTTCAATTTCGAGCGTCTCGATGTATTATGCTCCTGAATCGGACTTTCGTGTGACAATTTATGACCATTTGAGTTTCTCGATGGCTTTCGTTGTTTAATTTCGAGCGTCTCGATATATTATGCAACTGAATCAGACTTCCGTTTGAAAAGTTATGACCAATTGAGTTTCTCGAGAGCATTCGTTGTTCAATTTTGAGTGTCTCGATGTACTATGCGCCTGAATCGGACTTCCGTTTGACAAGTTATGACCATATGAATTTCCTGAGAGCTCTCGTTGTTCAATTTTGAGCGTCTAGATATAGCATGCGCCTGAATCGGACATCCGTGTGACAAGTTATGACCATTTGAATTTCTCGAGAGCATTCATGGTTCAATTTCGAGCTTCTCGATATATTATGCGCCTGAATCGGACTTCCGTGTGACAAGTTACGACCATTTGAATTTCTCGAGAGTATTCGTTGTTCAATTTCGAGCGTCTCGATATATTATGCGCCTGAATCGGACCTCCATGTGACAAGTTATGACCATTTGAGTTTCTGGAGAGCTTTCATTGTTCAATTTCAAGCTTCTCGATATATTATGCGTCTGAATCGGACTTCCGTCTGAAAAGTTATGACCATTTGAATTTCTCGAGAGCTTTCGTTGTTCAATTTCGAGCGTCTAGATATATTATGCGCCTGAATCGGACTTCCATGTGACAAGTTACGACCATTTGAATTTCTTGAGAGTATTCGTTGTTTAATTTCGAGCGTCTCGATATATTATGCGCCTCAATCGGACCTCCGTGTGATAAGGTATGTCCATTCGAGTTTCTGGAGAGCTTTCGTTGTTCAATTTCAAGCTTCTCGATATAGTATGCGCCTGAATCGGACTTCAGTGTGACAAGTTATGACCATATGAATTTCTCGAGAGTATTCGTTGTTTTATTACGAGCGTCTCGATATATTATGCGCCTTAATCGGACCTCCGTGTGATAAGTTATGGCCATTTGAGTTTCTGGAGAGCTTCTGTTGTTCAATTTCAAGCTTCTCGATATATTATGTGTCTGAATTGGACTTCCGTTTGAAAAGTTATGACCATTTGAATTTCTCGAGAGCATTAGTTGTTCAATTTCGAGCGTCTCGATGTATTATGCGCCTGAATCGGACTTCCGTGTGACAATTTATGACCATTTGAGCTTCTCGATAGCTTTCGTTGTTTAATTTCGAGCATCTCGATATATTATGCAACTGAATCAGACTTCCGTTTGAAAAGTTATGACCAATTGAGTTTCTCGAGAGCATTCGTTGTTCAATTTTGAGTGTCTCGATGTACTATGCGCCTGAATCGGACTTCCGTGTGAATAGTTATGACCATATGAATTTCTTGAGAGCTCTCGTTGTTCAATTTTGAGCGTCTAGATATAGCATGCGCCTGAATCGGACATCCGTGTGACAAGTTATGACCATTTGAATTTCTCGAGAGCATTCGTGGGTCAATTTCAAGCTTCTCGATATATTATGCGCCTGAATCGGACTTCCGTGTGACATTTTATGACCATTTGAATTTCTCGAGAGTATTCGTTGTTTTATTTCGAGCGTCTCGATTTATTATGCGCCTTAATCGGACTTCCATGTGATAAGTTATGGCCATTTGTGTTTCTGGAGAGCTTCTGTTGTTCAATTTCAAGCTTCTCGATATATTATGCGTCTGAATCGGACTTCCGTTTGAAAAGTTATGACCATTTGAATTTCTCGAGAGCTTTCGTTGTTCAATTTCGAGCGTCTCGATGTATTTTGCGCCTGAATCGGACTTCCGTGTGACAAGTTATGACCATATGAATTTCTCGAGAGCTTTCGTTGTTCAATTTTGAGCGTCTAGATATAGTATGCGCCTAAATCGGACTTCAGTGTGACAAGTTATGACCATTTGAATTTCTCAAGAGCATTCGTGGTTCAATTTCAACCTTCTCGATATATTATGCGCCTAAATCGGACTTCCGTTGAAAAGGTTATGACCATTTGAATTTCTCGAGAGCATTCGTTGTTGAATTTCGAGCGTCTCGATGTACTATGCGCCTGAATAGGACTTCCGTGTGACAAGTTATGACCATATGAATTTCTCGAGGGCTTTCGTTGTTCAATTTTGAGCGTCTAGATATAGTGTGTGCCTGAATCGGACATCCGTGTGACAAGTTATGACCATTTGAATTGCTCGAGAGCATTCGTGGTTCAATTTCAAGCTTCTCGATATATTTCGCGCCTGAATCGGACTTCCGTGTGACAAGTTACGACCATTTGAATTTCTCGAGAGTATTCGTTGTTCCATTTCAAGCGTCTCGATGTATTATGCGCCTGAATCGGACTTCCGTGTGACAATTTAAGACCATTTGAATTTCTCGAGAGCATTCGTGGTTCAATTTCAACCTTCTCGATATATTATGCGCCTGAATCGGACTTGCGTTTGAAAAGTTATGACCATTTGAATTTCTCGAGAGCATTCGTTACTCAATTTCGAGCGTCTCGATGTATTATGCGCCAG
>NC_038251.2:40016703-40017512 GCF_000004515.6 Glycine max | reverse complement strand
GGAACCCTCTGATTCCCAGTGTTGATAAGACAGTGCGCCTTAATCGGACCTCCATGTGATAAGTTATGACCATTTGAGTTTCTGGAGAGCTTCCGTTGTTCAATTTGAAGCTTCTCGATATATTATGCGTCTGAATCGGACTTCCGTTTGAAAAGTTATGACCATTTGAATTTCTCGAGAGCATTCGTTGTTCAATTTCGAGCATCTAGATATAGTATGCGCCTGAATCGGACTTCAGTGTTACAAGTTATGACCATTTGAATTTCTCGAGAGCATTTGTGGTTCAATTTCAACCTTCTCGATATATTATGCGCCTGAATCGGACTTCCGTTTTAAAAGTTATGACCATTTGAATTTCTCGAGAGCATTAGTTGTTCAATTTCGAGCGTCTCAATGTATTATGCGCCTGAATCGGACTTCCGTGTGACAATTTATGACCATTTGAGTTTCTCGATGGCTTTCGTATTTTAATTTCGAGTGTCTCGATATATTATGCAACTGAATCAGACTTCCGTTTGAAAAGTTATGACCAATTGAGTTTCTCGAGAGCATTCGTTGTTCAATTTCGAGTGTCTCGATGTACTATGCGCCTGAATTGGACATCCGTGTGACAAGTTATGACCATATGAATTTCTCGAGAGCTTTCGTTGTTCAATTTTGAGCGTCTACATATAGTATGCGCCTGAATCGGACATCCGTGTGACAAGTTATGACCATTTGAATTTCTCGAGAGCTTTCGTTGTTCAATTTCAAGCGTCTCGATGTACTATGCGCCTGAATAGGACTTCCGTGTGACAAGTTATGACCAT
>NC_038251.2:40014130-40016497 GCF_000004515.6 Glycine max | reverse complement strand
TTGTTTTATTTCGAGCGTCTCGACATATTATACGCCTCAATCGGACCTCCGTGTGATAAGTTATGACCATTTGAGTTTCTGGAGAGCTTCCGTGGTTCAATTTCAAGCTTCTTGATATATTATGCGCCTGAATCGGACTTATGTGTGACACGTTACGACCATTTGAATTTCTCGAGAGTATTCGTTGTTTAATTTCGAGCGTCTCGATATATTTTGCGCCTCAATCGGACCTCCGTGTGATAAGTTATGACCATTTGAGTTTCTGGAGATCTTCCGTTGTTCAATTCCAAGCTTCTCGATATATTATGCGCCTAAATCGGACTTCTGTTTGAAAATTTATGACCATTTGAATTCCTCGAGAGCATTCGTTGTTCAATTTCGAGCGTCTCGATGTATTATGTGCCTGAATCGGACTTTTGTGTGACAAGTTATGACCATATGAATTTCTCGAGAGCTTTCGTGGATCAATTTTGAGCGTCTTGATATAGTATGCACCTGAATCGGACATCCGTGTGACAAGTTATGACCATTTCAATTTCTCGAGAGCATTCGTGGTTCAATTTCAAGGTTGTCGATATATTATGCGCCTAAATCGGACTTCCGTTTGAAAGTTACGACCATTTGAATTTCTCGAGAGCATTCGTTGTTCAATTTCGAGCGTCTCGATGTATTATGCGCCTGAATCGAACTTCCGTGTGACAATTTATGAACATTTGAATTTCTCGAGAGCTTTTGTGGTTCAATTTCAACCTTCTCGATATATTATGCGCCTAAATCGGACTTCCGTTTGAAAAGTTACGACCATTTGAATTTCTCGAGAGCTTCCGATTTTCAATTTAGAGCGTCTCGAATGTGATGCGCCCGAATCGAACTTCCGTGTGAAAATTTATGACCCTTGGAATTTCTCGAGAGGTTCCGATGTTCAATTTCGAGGGTCTGGATATATTATGCGCCTGAATCGTGCTTTCATGTGACAAGTTATGACCATATGAATTTCTCGAGACCATACGGTTTTCAATTTCGAACGTCTCGATATATTGTACGCCTGAATCGGACCTCCGTGTGATATGTTATGACCAGTTGAGTTTCTTGAGAGCTTCCGTTGTTAAATTTCAAGCTTCTCAATATATTATGTGCCTGAATCGGACTTTCGTTTGAAAAGTTATGACCATTTGAATTTCTCCAGATCTTTCGTTGTTCAATTTCGAGCGTCTCGATATATTATGCGCCTGAATCGGACTTCCGTGTGACAAGTTACGACCATTTGAATTTCTCGAGAGTATTCATTGTTTAATTTCGAGCGTCTCGATATATTATGCGCCTCAATTGGACCTCCGTGTGATAAGTTATGGCCATTTGAGTTTCTGGAGAGCTTCCGTTGTTCAATTTCAACCTTCTGGATATATTATGCGCCTGAATCTGACTTCCGTTTGAAAAATTATGCCCATTTGAATTTCTCGAGAGCATTCGTTGTTTAGTTTCAACCGTCTCGATGTATTATGCGCCTGAATTGGACTTCCGTGTGACAAGTTATGACCATATGAATTTTTCGAGAGCTTTCGTTGTTCAATTTCGAGCGTCTAGATATAGTATGCGCCTGAATCGGACTTCCGTGTGACAAGTTATGACCATTTGAATTTCTCGAGAGCATTCCTGGTTCAATTTAAAGGTTCTTGATATATTATGCGCCTGAATCGGATTTCCGTGTGACAAGTTACGACCGTTTGAATTTCTCGAGAGTATTGGTTGTTCAATTTCGAGCGTCTAGATATAGTATGCGCCTAAATCGGACTTCCGTGTGACAAGTTATGACCATTTGAATTCTCGAGAGCAATCATTGTTCAATTTCAAACTTCTCGATATATTATGTGCCTGAATCGGATTTCCGCGTGACAAGTTACGACCGTTTGAATTTCTCGAGAGTATTGGTTGTTCAATTTCGAGCGTCTTGATATAGTATGCGCCTAAATCGGACTTCCGTGTGACAAGTTATGACCATTTGAATTCTCGAGAGCAATCGTTGTTCAATTTCAAGCTTCTCGATATATTATGCGCCTGAATCGGACTTCCGTTTGATAAGTTATGACCATTTGAGTTTCTGGAGAGCTTCCGTTGTTCAATTTCAAGCTTCTCGATATATTATGTGCCAGAATCAGACTTCTGTTTGAAAAGTTATGACCATTTGAATTTTTCGAGAGCATTCGTTGTTCAATTTCGAGCGTCTCAATGTATTATGCGCCTGAATCGGAGTTCCGTGTGAAAATTTATGACCCTTGGAATTTCTCGAGATGTTCCGATGTTCAATTTCGAGGCTCTAGATATATTATGCGCCTGAATCGTACTTTCATGTGAGAAGTTATGACCATT
>NC_038251.2:40006374-40011582 GCF_000004515.6 Glycine max | reverse complement strand
ATAGATCACTTTCTAGTCTGTATACAAGCGTCTCGATGTATTATGCGCCTGAATCGGACTTCCATGTGACAAGTTATGACCATATCAATTTCTCGAGAGCTTTACTTGTTCAATTTCGAGCGTCTAGATATAGTATGCGCCTGAATCGGACTTCCGTGTAACAAGTTATGACCATTTGAATTTCTCGAGAGCATTCGTGGTTCAATTTCAACCTTCTCGATATATTATGCGCCTAAATCGGACTTCCGTTTGAAAAGTTATGACCATTTGAATTTCTCGAGAGCATTCGTTGTTCAATTTCGAGCGTCTCGATGTATTATGCGCCGAATCGGACTTCCGTGTGACAATTTATTACCATTTGAGTTTCTCGATAGCTTTCGTTGTTTAATTTCGAGCATCTCGATATATTATGCAACTGAATCAGACTTCCGTTTGAAAAGTTATGACCATTCCAATTTATCGAGAGCATTCGTTTTTCAATTTTGAGCGTCTCGATGTATAATATGCCTGAATCATACTTCCGTGTGACAAGTTATGACCATATGAATTTCTCGAGAGCATTCGTGGTTCAATTTCAAGCTTCTTGATATATTATGCGCCTGAATCGGATTGCCGTGTGACAAGCTACGACCATTTGAATTTCTCGAGAATATTCGTTGTTCAATTTCGAGCGTCTAGATATAGTATGTGCCTGAATCGGACTTCCGTGTGACAAGTTATGACCATTTGAATTCTCGAGAGCAATCGTTGTTCAATTTCAATCTTCTCGATATATTATGCGCCTGAATCGGACTTCCGTGTGATAAGTTATGACCATTTGAGTTTCTGGAGAGCATCCGTTGTTCAATTTCAAGCTTCTCGATATATTATGCGCCTGAATCGGACTTCTGTTTGAAAAGTTATGACCATTTGAATTTCTCGAGAGCATTCGTTGTTCAATTTCGAGCTTCTCAATGTAATATGCGCCTGAATCGGACTTCCGTGTGACAAGTTATGACCATATGAATTTCTCGAGAGCTTTCGTTGTTCAATTTTGAGCGTCTAGATATAGTATGCACCTGAATCGGACTTCCGTGTGACAAGTTATGACCATTTGAATTTCTCGAGAGCATTCCTGGTTCAATTTAAAGGTTCTTGATATATTATGCGCCTGAATCGGATTTCCGTGTGACAAGTTACGACCGTTTGAATTTCTCGAGAGTATTGGTTGTTCAATTTCGAGCGTCTAGATATAGTATGCGCCTAAATCGGACTTCCGTGTGACAAGTTATGACCATTTGAATTCTCGAGAGCAATCATTGTTCAATTTCAAACTTCTCGATATATTATGTGCCTGAATCGGATTTCCGCGTGACAAGTTACGACCGTTTGAATTTCTCGAGAGTATTGGTTGTTCAATTTCGAGCGTCTTGATATAGTATGCGCCTAAATCGGACTTCCGTGTGACAAGTTATGACCATTTGAATTCTCGAGAGCAATCGTTGTTCATTTTCAAGCTTCTCGATATATAATGCGCCTGAATCGGACTTCCGTTTGATAAGTTATGACCATTTGAGTTTCTGGAGAGCTTCCGTTGTTCAATTTCAAGCTTCTCGATATATTATACGCTAGAATCAGACTTCTGTTTGAAAAGTTATGATCATTTGAATTTTTCGAGAGCATTCGTTGTTGAATTTCGAGCGTCTCAATGTATTATGCGCCTGAATCGGAGTTCCGTGTGAAAATTTATGACCCTTGGAATTTCTCGAGATGTTCCGAAGTTCAATTTCGAGGCTCTAGATATATTATGCGCCTGAATCGTACTTTCATGTGAGAAGTTATGACCATTTGAATTTCTCAAGAGCATTTGGTTTTCAATTTCGAACGTCTCGATATATTATACGTTTGAATCGGACCTCCGTGTGATATGTTTTGACCATTTGAGTTTCTTCAGAGCTTCCGTTGTTCAATTTCAAGCTTCTCCATATATTATGTGCCTGAATCAGACTTCTGTGTGACAAGTTACGACCATTTGAATTTCTCAAGAGTATTCGATGTTTAATTTCGAGCGACTCGATATATTATGCGCCTCAATCGGACCTCCGTGTGATAAGTTATGACCATTTGAGTTTCTGGAGAGCATCCGTTGTTCAATTTCAAGCTTCTCGATATATTATGCGCCTGAATCGGAATTCCGTTTGAAAAGTTATGACCATTTGAATTTTTCGAGAGCATTCTTTGTTCAATTTTGAGTGTCCCGATGTATTATGCGCCTGAATCATACTTCCGTGTGACAAGTTATGACCATTTGAATTCTCGAAAGCAATCGTTGTTCAATTTCAATCTTCTCGATATATTATGCGCCTGAATCGCACTTCCGTGTGAAAAGTTATGACCATTTGAGTTTCTGGAGAGCATCCGTTGTTCAATTTCAAGCTTCTCGATATATTATGCACCTGAATCGGACTTCTGTTTGAAAAGTTATGACCATTTGAATTTCTCGAGAGCATTCGTTGTTCAATTTCGAGCTTCTCAATGTAATATGCGCCTGAATCGGTCTTCCGTGTGACAAGTTATGACCATATGAATTTCTCGAGAGCTTTCGTTGTTCAATTTTGAGCGTCTAGATATAGTATGCACCTGAATCGGACTTCCGTGTGACAAGTTATGACCATTTGAATTTCTCGAGAGCATTCCTGGTTCAATTTAAAGGTTCTTGATATATTATGCGCCTGAATCGGATTTCCGTGTGACAAGTTACGACCGTTTGAATTTCTCGAGAGTATTGGTTGTTCAATTTCGAGCGTCTAGATATAGTATGCGCCTAAATCGGACTTCCGTGTGACAAGTTATGACCATTTGAATTCTCGAGAGCAATCATTGTTCAATTTCAAACTTCTCGATATATTATGTGCCTGAATCGGATTTCCGCGTGACAAGTTACGACCGTTTGAATTTCTCGAGAGTATTGGTTGTTCAATTTCGAGCGTCTTGATATAGTATGCGCCTAAATCGGACTTCCGTGTGACAAGTTATGACCATTTGAATTCTCGAGAGCAATCGTTGTTCAATTTCAAGCTTCTCGATATATTATGCGCCTGAATCGGACTTCCGTTTGATAAGTTATGACCATTTGAGTTTCTGGAGAGCTTCCGTTGTTCAATTTCAAGCTTCTCGATATATTATG
Source organism: Glycine max (assembly GCF_000004515.6). NCBI lineage: Eukaryota > Viridiplantae > Streptophyta > Magnoliopsida > Fabales > Fabaceae > Glycine > Glycine max. The sequence continues at coordinate 40,008,416 of NC_038251.2, read as the reverse complement.
TGCCAGAATCAGACTTCTGTTTGAAAAGTTATGACCATTTGAATTTTTCGAGAGCATTCGTTGTTCAATTTCGAGCGTCTCAATGTATTATGCGCCTGAATCGGAGTTCCGTGTGAAAATTTATGACCCTTGGAATTTCTCGAGATGTTCCGATGTTCAATTTCGAGGCTCTAGATATATTATGCGCCTGAATCGTACTTTCATGTGAGAAGTTATGACCATTTGAATTTCTCAAGAGCATTTGGTTTTCAATTTCGAACGTCTCGATATATTATACGTTTGAATCGGACCTCCGTGTGATATGTTTTGACCATTTGAGTTTCTTCAGAGCTTCCGTTGTTCAATTTCAAGCTTCTCGATATATTATGTGCCTGAATCAGACTTCTGTGTGACAAGTTACGACCATTTGAATTTCTCGAGAGTATTCGATGTTTAATTTCGAGCGACTCGATATATTATGCGCCTCAATCGGACCTCCGTGTGATAAGTTATGACCATTTGAGTTTCTGGAGAGCATCCGTTGTTCAATTTCAAGCTTCTCGATATATTATGCGCCTGAATCGGAATTCCGTTTGAAAAGTTATGACCATTTGAATTTTTCGAGAGCATTCTTTGTTCAATTTCGAGTGTCCCGATGTATTATGCGCCTGAATCAGACTTCCGTGTGACAAGTTATGACCATTTGAATTCTCGAGAGCAATCGTTGTTCAATTTCAATCTTCTCGATATATTATGCGCCTGAATCGGACTTCCGTGTGATAAGTTATGACCATTTGAGTTTCTGGAGAGCATCCGTTGTTCAATTTCAAGCTTCTCGATATATTATGCGCCTGAATCGGACTTCTGTTTGAAAAGTTATGACCATTTGAATTTCTCGAGAGCATTCGTTGTTCAATTTCGAGCTTCTCAATGTAATATGCGCCTGAATCGGACTTCCGTGTGACAAGTTATGACCATATGAATTTCTCGAGAGCTTTCGTTGTTCAATTTTGAGCGTCTAGATATAGTATGCACCTGAATCGGACTTCCGTGTGACAAGTTATGACCATTTGAATTTCTCGAGAGCATTCCTGGTTCAATTTAAAGGTTCTTGATATATTATGCGCCTGAATCGGATTTCCGGTGACAAGTTACGACCGTTTGAATTTCTCGAGAGTATTGGTTGTTCAATTTCGAGCGTCTAGATATAGTATGCGCCTATCTCTATCGGACACTGTGACAAGTTATGACCATTTGAATTCTCGAGAGCAAATCGTTGTTCAATTTCAAGCTTCTCGATATATTATGCGCCTGAATCGGACTTCCGTTTGATAAGTTATGACCATTTGAGTTTCTGGAGAGCTTCCGTTGGTCAATTTCAAGCTTCTCGATATATTATACGCTAGAATCAGACTTCTGTTTGAAAAGTTATGATCATTTGAATTTTTCGAGAGCATTCGTTGTTGAATTTCGAGCGTCTCAATGTATTATGCGCCTGAATCGGAGTTCCGTGTGAAAATTTATGACCCTTGGAATTTCTCGAGATGTTCCGATGTTCAATTCCGAGGCTCTAGATATATTATGCGCCTGAATCGTACTTTCATGTGAGAAGTTATGACCATTTGAATTTCTCAAGAGCATTTGGTTTTCAATTTCGAACGTCTCGATATATTATACGTTTGAATCGGACCTCCGTGTGATATGTTTTGACCATTTGAGTTTCTTCAGAGCTTCCGTTGTTCAATTTCAAGCTTCTCGATATATTATGTGCCTGAATCAGACTTCTGTGTGACAAGTTACGACCATTTGAATTTCTCGAGAGTATTCGATGTTTAATTTCGAGCGATTCGATATATTATGCGCCTCAATCGGACCTCCGTGTGATAAGTTATGACCATTTGAGTTTCTGGAGAGCATCCGTTGTTCAATTTCAAGCTTCTCGATATATTATGCGCCTGAATCGGAATTCCATTTGAAAAGTTATGACCATTTGAATTTTTCGAGAGCATTCTTTGTTCAATTTTGAGTGTCCCGATGTATTATGCGTCTGAATCAGACTTCCG